>NC_058406.1:184246882-184257325 GCF_002201575.2 Neomonachus schauinslandi
ACCCACCATCTACCATCCATCTCTCTACCCACCCATCTATCCATCTACCCACCATCTACCATCCATCTCTCTACCCACCCATCTATCCCTCTACCCACCATCTACCATCCATCTCTCTACCCACCCATCTATCCATCTACCCACCATCTACCATCCATCTCTCTACCCACCCATCTATCCATCTACCTATCATCCATCTACCGGCTATCCCTCCATCTACCTGCCACCCATCCATCCCTCCATCCACCCACCATCTACCATCCATCCATCCCTTTCTCCCTCCCTCTCTCATTCACTTTCCATCATATTTCTCAATTGCATTTTCCCCCTTTACTAATTTGTTCTGTTCTTCCTTCAGGGTGGGATACCCCCAGTGCCTGCTGAACTCTCATTCACCTTTAGGGCCTAAATCTACTAATGTCTCCAACACAAGCCTTTCCTATTCCTTCCAGATTTTTCCATGCTTCCCTGGGGACTTGATTGTGCCTTTACTCAGCTGCCTGAATCAAACAGACCACGCTGACTCTTACTCTGCCATTTATTTGCTGTTTACCCTGTGGCAAGCCACTCATTTTAGGAGTTCCAGAATCCTCAATTGGAATACAGACTGAAGGCAGCCGTAGGGACGAAGGGAACATGCCCGCCGTCGGCACACTGCTGAGCTGGACCCCATCAGCCCCCTTCCCTTCCCCCACACTGTGTTATAGATGGCTCACAGGATGGCTGGTTGTCTGTTGGTCTGTTGCCTCAGCTGAAACACAATCAATCATATTGTTTGTACCTCCCAACCCCATTTCCTGGCACTTAGTAGGCATTCAATAAATATTTGATACATTGAACTGACTTCATTACTCCAAGTCTGAACCCTTGAGCTGAGAACTACAGATAGAGAGGCACTCTGGTTCATCTGGCTCAGGAGGACCCAAGCGGGCAGCACAGCCAAGCCTTCCCTGGCTCTCTGGGCCTCGGCTTCCTGCTGTGAGATGAGGCAGTCACCAGCGGCCCCCAGAGCCCTCTCCCTCTGACTGCCTGGTCTCGGCCACCTGATCACCGGCACAGGCCAGCACAGACTCAGGAACGGCCTGAACCCTAGACGCCTACAGCTACCCCCAGCAGCAGCACGGTCTCCGGCGGCCACTGATGCCCATGCAGGCCCTGCTCTAGGGTGAGGCCTGCGTCCCCCGGGGGCTGGTGGTGCTACCTGCAGACAGCCCCCCACCAGAGGCAGCCTTGGCTTAGGAGCGTTGCCCCACCCAAGGTCACGACCTCTTCCCCAGGTGGCCCACGTTCAGTGACTGGCTGACGTGGGGTATTGAGGCACGGACCCTTCAGCCCAGGAGCCTTCCCGGTTCCAGAGCTCTCGTGGGGTCAGCGGAAGCCTTCACGGGGGCTGTACTTCAGCCTGGCTCCTCCCTGCACCTAGACTGCTTACTCCCTGTGTCCCACAGGGCACCACGTGCCAGTATCCACCCCGGGGAGGGACCTTGACCCGGGATGCAAGCTAAATGTACAACTCCCTTCCCTCCTGCTGCTACAAAACCAGCCTTCCATTTCGGGTCAGAGACTCAAACCCTGGCTGAACATCTTTCCGAGCCTCTGTTTCCCCATCTGTAAAATGGGCCAAAGCACTAAGTGCACACAGCACCCTTGTGATGATCACACAAGGTGAACCACAGGAGCCCCACCGTGCACGGGGCACCACTGCCTCGGGGTCGTGGGTACCCTGCTCCTGGGCTTGGTCTCGCCAGGCCCTGCCCTGTCACGGCCTGAGGTCCCAGGAAGGGCCGGCAGGGGCGTCTGCTCCAGCTGTCGGGGGCCAGTGGAACAGCGGGTGATGGGATGGCCCTCTGCCTGCCTCACGGATAGCCGGGACGGTGCCGGAGGGCACAAAGGGATGGTGAGCTCTGAGCCAGCCAGCCCGTGTGCGCCCTTCTTCCCCCAGCTGGCCCGGCGCTGGGGGACCTGCTTCTCAGGCGTTCTGCGCCCGACGAGTCCCGAACCCAGGATGACACAGAGCACAGGCTTCAAGGGGCCAGCCAGCACCTTCAAGTATCAGGACAATGTAGCACAGGAGGCCTGTGCCCATTGGTGCTGACAGCCCTGGGAGCTGCCCAGTGACAGATCCAGGGCACATGTGCAGCGCCACCCGGGGCAGGGGGGCTCAGGCCATGTCCTCGCCCACTTCTGGGGCTGCTGGCCGGGCTGTGGCTGGTCAGCAAGAGGGCGACAGGGACACGGGCACCCGCGACCAGCTCAGGTGCTCCCCCCAACAACGCTGAGACCAGGGGTGCCATCCCACCCTCTGATAACGACCCGCTCCCTGCCACGGCGGCCCACACGGAGCAGATGCGACCCGGGGGCAGTCTCCAACGGAGGGTTAGCACACGCATGGCCAGAGGACGAGAAGGGGACAGACAGTCTTGCTAACAGGCACGAATCCTGGCCTGGGCATGGTGCTTGTGCGCGTCCTGGGTGTAGCCGGGCGCTGCCTCGGGGTCGTGGGTACCCTGCTCCTGGGCTTGGTCTCGCCAGGCCCTGCCCGATGCCCCCGCGCACAGAACCCGTTCGTCTTCCAGACTGCACCGCCCGAGAGTCGTGCAGCTCGTAGGCGCTCAGTAAGTGCTTTGCTGGCAGACACACCACTGTTACCCAAGGAGGCCTCCGCCCACAGGGAGACACGCGCCAGGAGGCTCCTGCCTGGGCCCTGGGGCCGGGAGGGCTTTTCCAGTCCTTAAAAATGTGGTCCTGCTGAACCGCCCTCATTTTTTATTTTAAATAGCACAGTCCCAAGGATTGTGCCCGGGTCCCAAGGTGGCCTCCTTGGGAGAAGAAGACAATCGGGGTGGGGGGCGATTAGTCACAAATCAGTCTTTGCCCCGAGCCTGCGAGTGGCTGGCTGTGCCCGTCGCCCGCCCTGCACGCATCAGTGGGAGCTAGAGCTCACGCCAGGGTCTACCATGGGCGGCGGCTGTGTCGTCCTGGGCTCTACGTCTTCTCGGCTGATGGAGAGAAAGCCTGAACACCTGGGTTTGGTTCTCGTACAGACTGTCCCGACCTGCTCGCTCTCATGCTGGCTGTGGGGCGCAGGGACAGGGTCCCAGAGGGCGAGGCAGACCCAGACTCCCTCCCACCTGTGATGTACAGGGCAGCGGCGGGGGGGGAGGGGGGTTGGGGAGGTCTCTAGCCAAATCGCCGTGCTCACGTCCCTCATCACGTTCCTGTTCAGCACTGGGCAGGGCCTGTTCTTTTCAGGAAGTTCCTTGGGTTATGGGCCCCTCACTGGGCCCCCAGAGGTTGACCACATAGTGGGGACAGGGACAGGGGGCAGGCCAGGGCAGGTCTGCCCAGCAGTTTTGTGGGCAGTGGTATGGCCTGGGACCCCCACATTACGGAGGAGGCCCAGAACAGGCCATCTAGGAGGTGACACAAACCACCCTTCCCTTGGTGGCCCACCCTAGGAGGTTAGCCTCTCCCTCTCCCCTCTAGTCATGGGCACACAGCCCCCCACCACCCTCACTGCCACCCGTGGCTCTAGATGGGGTGCCTGGTCCCCGGCTGACCCACAGACCTCAGAGCAGGGAGGGCCTTGGGGACATCCGTGGGCCTGCACCCTCCCCCACCAGTAGCATCTCGTGACCGTGTGGCAGTCCCTGAACTGCGCAGCTGGGGGAGAGACGAAAAGCACAGCAGAGTCTGACAGGGGTGGCAGGAAGGACAGAAGTGAGCGCACATGTGAGGTGATGAGAGGAGCGAGGCTGCCACAGGCCCTTAGGAGACCCAGGGTGTGGGTTGGGGACTGGGGACCCCAAGGAGCTTCCAGAGGCACGGCTGGGAGGGGCTGACAAACACACCTCTGGAGCAAACCTCCGTCTGGTTCCTCTGCCCCCTCCTCCCCCGGGCCTGAATCCTGCCAAGTCAGTTTAGGGAGAACCCCTGCCTGCCCCGTTTCATCATGTGGCCTGCCCGCAGAAAGAATTCCCTCACATCTCCTGTCTGTGACCTTTCCATCTGCCAACCCCTCCTCCGCTCCCAAGCTCTAAGCCCCTGCTGTCTGTCTGCTGATGGACTTGGGCCTGATCGCCCCCCACTCTCCATGTCTTGACTCCTGCGGCAACCATCTGGAATACTCTTCCTTTCCTTTCAACATGTGTCAGATGCTTTCTCCTGAACAACATGGCTTCCCCATGCCCGCTGCAAGCCCGGGGTTGAAGGGTTAACATGCGCTCCACCCCAGGCCTAGGAAGGATGGCGAGCTGCTTCACTATACCGGGCAGGGTGTGAATAGGTAGCTCCCAGGCCTGGGTCCAAACCCCAGCCCTGCCTCTGTGAGCCTAAGCCACCTGGACCACCACACTGCAGGTGTCTGAGCTCCGGGCTTCATCCAAACAGAAGGCCTGCGCAAGTGTGGAGGAGTGTGGTTCACACAGCCTACTCCAGAGCCTCTGGAGGCCCCAGGGAAGCACGCCTGTGGGTGGGGGGGCCGGGGCTAGGGGTTCACGGTGGGTGAACATATGCCCTTCACTCTCTGTCCTTGCAATCCCAGATGGGGAGAGCGAAGGGCAGGGAAGAGATGGTGGTGGCAGGAAGATGGGCCAGGAAGGGCCCAGCCTGGTGGAGTGGTGGGAGACTGGGGGCCCCCTGCCTGTCCCTTCCCTCTCCAGGACAGGCAGAAAGTGGCCCTGTGCTCAGAAGGCTTCCACAGATCAGCACACGAAAGGATGCCAGGTACCTGGCAAAGCTTCTGGCAGGTCCTCAGAGGCCCCAGCATCCAAGAGGGTCTCCTCTTCACTCCTCCCAGCTCCCTGCCCCTGCTTCCTCCTCTGTGAAGCCCCTCTGGACCTGCCCAAGTGGAGCAAGGGGCCCCCATCAGTCCCCAGTGCCAGGATGTACCTTGCTCTGAGCACAGGCTCGGAGCCCTGACTGCTGGTCTCCTGGCCCGTCACTTCAGCACAGGTGGGGGCTGTGAGCTGCTCCAGGGTCTGCCCGGGGCACACGGGAACACACGGGGCTCCACTAGCCCCAGCGGGGAAGCTCCTGACCCTCAGCTCCTGCTCGGACCTCCGGAGGGACTTGAACAGTGCCTGCTGACAGGATGGAGGAGCACGCACAAATCCCTTCCAGGTCACTGCACTTCCCATCGTGCTGGTGGGGACTTCTGCAGGTCTGCCCCTACGACACAAAATAATGCAGCTTTTCCCTGAACCTCAGGCCCTGCATTAAGTTTGGGGTGAGGGTAGGCTAAGCTTCTTTCTTCTTAGGCTGGGGAATCCTAAGAGAAGCAATCTTGGCACAATTGAAAAATCCAACCCCCACCCCCATAAACGGGGTTGAACCTTACGTAAAATGATGCAGATCTCATCCCCTGTTTGCCGACTAGTTTCTTACTTACAGAAAATAAAAAAGTAGAGACAAAGAAGTCCTCAGAGATGCAGGCAGCGGAGGGTGGGGGCAGGGACTGAGCACTTGCAGATGCCCCCCTCCGCCCCGGAGCCGGGCATAACCACTTGGTGGGAGAGTTACTTTCTGTACCAGAGATGGGGTGCAGCACCATGCTGAGGCCAGGCCAAGGTCTCGAGGCTGAGGTGTGGCAAGGCCAGGAGAAGGCCTGTTTGTGTGACCCCATCAGACTCCACTCGATTCCCTCCCACTGGGCTGTCTCCTCAACCTTCAATGCCCACCAGCAAAGGCCCAGGGATGGCTGGGAGGTCGGCTTGCTCCAAGCGCAAGCCCAGTAGGTGCTCGGGAAATGCTGGATGATGAGCAGAGACCCCGGCCCTCTGGGCCCTGGAGCAGCTGGTGCAGGTCGGCCCACCTGAGTGGGGCTCCCTGGGGCTGCCATCTGCCCAGGGCCACTTCGCCCTCCCTACCCGGGCTTGGGAGACCGGCGGCGGTTTGCAGACACAGTCTGTTCCTTGGGGAGCTGGGGGCAGGGGGCTCCAACCTGACAACCAGGAGATTTAATTAGGGCTTCAAGCTCCTGCTAGTCTCCTCAGGTGGTCCCATGGTACCCCACCCCACCTTCGGGGACTGCCTGTTGCTCCCAGTCTCTCTGGGTCATCTCTGGTCTGGGTGCCAGTGAGGGGCCCTCAGTGGGCTCTGGCTGAGCCCCTGCAGCAATCCCCGCTTCTGAGCATGCTCTGGTCCTGGGGTCTACCCAACGTGCCTGGGAGCCGTCTCCCTGTTGAACGCAGACTGCGTTTTCAGTGTACCCGGCACGTGGAGGCTGACCCACTGCAAAGGCAGACGGAGGAGGGACGGACCTGCCTGGCCACGGGTCTGCCCGCCCGCCCGTCATCCCTGTCGGCCTGAGTGAATGATGGCCAGCGGGCTGCCCCTGAAGACGTTCCTTCACGGGGTTCTAGGTGCCCACCCGAGGGCCCCTGTGAGCTCTGAGACGCCCACTGCAAATACAGCAACAGCGGCTGTAGACCCCCTTACTCCTGAAAGCTGGAGGGGCTGTTGCTGTGGGCTGATCCCATGCCCTGCACCCCACAGCCCGGGACAAGGAGGCCCTCATCCTCCTCAGCTACCATGTGAGACACCCCAGCTGGACACCGGGTGTTGGGGACACGGAGCCCCCGGGCCTGGGGGGGTTTACAGGGCGGGCTCTCAGCAGCGCGATGACTGCCCTGGGGAGCTCGGCGGGGACCAGAGGTCCTGGGGTGACTTGGCGGGCCACCTGGGCTAGTCCTGGTGCTCTACTCTGAAGGGTAGTGCAGGGCTGGGTACGGGGCAGGAGCTCCCCACGCGCACCTCAGGCCTGCAGCAGCTGCGGAGGAGTAGGACTGCTGCCTGCGGTGGGCCAGAAAGCAGAGGCCCGGGGAAGTTCAGGGAAGGCTTGTCCTCCCCCGGCACACAGCCCACGTCTGTGACACCTTTGCAGTGTCTGAGGGCCTTGCTTCACTGTCTGCCCCCGGACGCAGTGCAGGCCCCTCCTCTGGGTGGAGGGACCTGGCCTGCAGGCCCCGCCCATGGGCTTGGGTGGGGACAGGGCTGCCACGCCCACGGAGAACCCCCTCCACCAGGCTGTGAGCTGCCTCAGCCCCTCACCTCCTAGGCCTGGCCCCGACACCAAGCTCCTTCCAGGACCCGCCCTCATTCTGTTCCAGCCCACACAGCCAGCCGTCTCCCCAGCAGCCCCACGCAGGGGCCCAATGGACCCTGCCTTTCACTCCCGCCTCCACCCCAGCTCAAGAAAGGCCCAGTGACACCTCTACGCCCCCCCTTTCCGCATCCCCTCCATCCACTCTACCAGCCAGACCCACCAGCTCCACCTACCTGGCCTCCTGGCTGCTATTCTCATTCTCCACAGAGCTGTAGAAGTCATATTGCATAACTTCCCTGCTTAAAAACCACCAGTGGCTCTTTAGTTCACTTAGAATAAAAACCCACATACTGCAGCAGCCTCCCCAGGACCCTCTATAGCCTGGCTCCTGTCCATCTCTGTCTTTTCCCCACAGCCCATGGGGCTTCCTTCTGTGCCTCAAATGCACACACATGCTGCCACCTCAGGGCCTTTGCACGTGCTGCGGTGCCTGGCATGCTGCCCCAGATCTGCACATGACTGGACCCTGCCCATCATGCGGCTCCCAACTCAAAGTCTCCCCCCAGAGAGGTCCTCCCTGGGCCCCACTGGCCCTCAGTTGCAGTCCCGGTTTTGTATCTTAGCAGCACAGCACGGAGTGAACAGTCTTCCTGTGTGGGTCTCTGTGGACCATCTGTCTCTCCAGCAGAAGTCGGGAGAGGACAGAACAGATTCTCCCTCACACCCTCAGAAAGAACCAACCCTACCGACACCTTGATCTCAGACTTGTGGCCACCAGACCTAGGAGACCAGAGAGTTCTGTTGTTTAGGCTGCTCAGTATGGACCTTGTGAGGGCAGCCTCTGGGCGCTAGAGAGAAGTCAGGCGGCCCCAGCCTGCCGTGGAGAAGGCTTACGACGGGAATACCTGGGAGCAAGGAGCGCTGGTTACCACGGCTGCACAGCAAACTCCCCCAAGACACAGGGGCTCCGATAGCCATTTGGTTTGGCTCCTGATTCTGAGCTGAGGTCAGGGGTTGAGGGAGGGGTCGGTGGGGCCGTCTGTCTGTCTCTGATCCGTGTGACATCCATGGGACCCTCGCTCCTTCCTGCCCCCGCCCGGAGGCCTGTGTGGCCCCTCAGCATCGTGGTCTCAGTGTGGTCACACTGTCTATGTGCTGCTGAAACCCGAGGGGCAGCAAGGGAACGTCAGGCCAGTGTAAGGCCTCGGCACCCCTCGGCCATATGCTGACACCCGAGGGGCAGCAAGGGAACGTCGGCCAGTGTAAGGCTTCGGCACCCCTCGGCCATATTCTGGGGGTCAAAGCAGCCACAGGGCCTTTCCCGATCCAAGCAGGTGCAGAAAGAGGTCCATCCTGTTGATGGGGGAGCGTGAGGCCGCACTGGGAAACACCACTGTGGTCGCGTCCGAGGAAAACACAGCCACAGGGGGACAGTTCTGTAGGCACAGCCCACCCATAGCAGGTTCCCAGCACCCACCCATAGCAGGGACTCACTCCGAAACAACAAACACTGTGATGGGTCTTGGCGGGCTGGGGCAGCAAGTCGAGGCAAGGGCAGTGGGACGCACGGACGCGCCCTGAGGAGGCCATTTCCAGCTCAGGGAAGCCTGCTGACGAGCAGACCCTGCACCCATAGAGGTGGGTGATGGGAGGTCAGAACCAGCCCTTCTGCTCCCTCCCGGTCTGGCTGACGGGCCCCTTACTGTCCACCGACGAGCAGCCCATAGCTCTCTGGGCCAAGGACACTCTGCCTCCGCTGGACTGAAACAACTGCTTGCTAGGTCTGCTTTCTGCAGTCACAGAGCGGCGTCCTGGGCAGGGCCCCAGGTGTTGGCCCGGGGGGTTGGTGGCCACGGCCTTTGCTGGCAGAGGTGGGGGAGAGATACGGGCCAGCCGGGCCCACCCACACCCTCTGTGGGGCTCAGGGCAGGAGCACCAGTGGAGACACACCTACCCGGTGTCCGCATATTCACAAGCTGTACATCGAGCTAACAAACCATGACATAAAATTTGTTTTATCCCTCCTCCTAACTTGACAACGACGCCTTCAAAAGGACGGGGAGGGGGCCAAGTTCAAATCAATCTCGAATCTTTGGGCCCCTCGGGGTTCAGGGCGGGAGAGTGAGGACGCGGGGAGCTCCAGCCCGGGCCGGCTCTCTCCCCTCCCCGCCTCTCACACTGTGGCCAGCCGTGCCTTCGACGGCCTCAAGGCTGGGGATGGCCACTCTGGCCGCAGACGCGCAATGGACCCCGCGCTCGACAGCACCTCCAGCGCCTGGCGTTGAGCTGGACCCGCCCTCCCATCCCTCTCTGCTCCCTGGGCTGGCTGGCCCCCCAGAGACGGCCCCCGACGGTCAGCCCTGAACCCAGAGCCACACAGCCAACTCTCCGAAGCCGGTGCCCTCACCCCTGTCCCGGAGCTCCAGCGCCCTCCTGCTCGCCTCTGCCCTGGCCGCCCACAGTGCACGTTTGCTCCCGTGCTCTGCTCCCCCTTCACACCTCTCTCCTCTGGACTCTCCGCACTGGGACAGATGGCCCTCTATGGGACAGGGATGCTCCCTCCTGGCCCACCCTGAGGGAGGGGCCCCACCACACCTGGTCACAGGAGAAGGAGCCCTGACCCCAAACAGTCTGAGTCACGGCCAGGAAGCACCTGTGTGGTGCTCCCAACGCACACAGAGCAGCCAAGCAGAGGGCTTGCTAGGAGCTGTGGCTTCAGAGGGCCCAGAGGAATGGTTTGTCGTGAGCATATGAGGGGCCAGCATGCAAATCAGGCTGCTTGAAAACAGTTTGTTCTCTTAAATAATTCAGTCATCTCCACCATCTTCGGAGCAGCATGTGTTTGCTCAGGAAGGGGGTGCAGGCCTGGGAACCTGGGCCCCCGGGCCACCCTCTTACCTACGTGACTTAGGCCTCCATCCTAGCCCTGAGCTGCACTCTGTCCCCCAGAGAATGGGGATCAAAACCCCAGCCCTCAGGCTCCTGGGGTTATGGGGATGGGGCAAGGCAGCGGCCAGGGCCCTGCAGCCACAGCAGGCCCCAGGTGGAGAGAGACTGATGTTATAACATGGGCGGTCCCGGCTCGCTGCTTCCCCTCTGAGTCCCGAGTCCACGCGGGCCATCCTAGCTTGCTCCTTCCCCTCTGAGTCCCGAGTCCACGCAGGCCATCCTAGCTTGCTCCTTCCCCTCTGAGTCCCGAGTCCATGCGGGCCATCCCAGCTCGCTGCTTCCCCTCTGAGTCCCGAGTCCACGCGGGCCATCCTAGCTTGCTCCTTCCCCTCTGAGTCCCGAGTCCACGCGGGCCATCCCGGCTCGCTGCTTCCCCTCTGAGTCCCGAGTCCACGCGGGCCATCCCGGCTCGCTGCTTCCCCTCTGAGACCCGAGTCCACGAGGGCCGT
>NC_058406.1:184257335-184473197 GCF_002201575.2 Neomonachus schauinslandi
CCGAGTCCACGAGGGCCGTCCCGGCTCACTGCTTCCCCTCTGAGTCCCGAGTCCACGCAGGCCATCCTAGCTTGCTCCTTCCCCTCTGAGTCCCGAGTCCACGCGGGCTGTCCCGGCTCATGGCTTCCTGAAAGTGGAAATGGGTTGCTATAACGGGACTAGCTGAAACTTTTGTCCATTCTTTAATGGAATAGGAAAAAGAATAATATTTACCGAGGGCCTTAACACTAACGAGGTGCTCGATGCAGCACCTGGCATGTTTCAAGCAACTCATTTTTGTCTTTTTAATAATCCTGTAAGCTAGGCTTTAGAGAGAAGAAAATCAGGCTCAGGTAGGTTTGGTAATTTGATTAACGCCCTGCCATAGAGCCAGGATTAGGACATGCTCTGTCTGAAGACAAAGCTCATGATCTTTCACCACAGCCACACTAAGGCCTAGTCTTTGGAGAGAGTGAAAAAAAAAAAAATCTGTGGATTTATCTAGGAAAACAATTCCTTATTGAAATACATTTACTGAGTCACAGGGAACTCTGAAAATCAGATGGAAGTTATGGCTTGTCTTCCCTACCAGAGAGCCCTCTCAGTCTGTCCATCCGTCCATCCCTCCTCCCAGCAAGCCCTTTCACTGGGCATCCACCACGCACAGGCACTGTGCTCAGTGCTGGGAACCAAGGGAGGTCCCTGACTTCCAGGGTTACCCCTGGTAGGAGAGGAAACCAGCAAGCAGCGAACACACACACACGCGCGCCCCTCTCTACATTTATCAGTGACGGAGAGACGCAAGGCTGCTCTATGCCGGCCGTCAGCGATGGTCTCTGTGAGGAGGTGACATTGACGCCGAGCCTGGAAGGAGCTGGACACACAGATACCTGTGGGAACATGTGTCAGGCTGAGGAAGAGCAGGTGGAAAGGCTGAGCACATGGCAATCCTGGGCAGAGACGAGACCAGAGGGCAGCAGGCTGAGGCCGGGAGGGCCTCTAGAGCAGGGGACGCGCGGGGCTTTCCATCAGGTGAGACGGAAGCCCCCAGAGGGCTTTCAGCAGAGGAGACGTGGGAGCGGACAGGTTCTGCGGGCTCGCTCGGCCTGCCATGAGCAGAACAGAGTGACGTGGGCAGCGAGGAAAGGGGAGGGTGCTCAGACCAGGTGAATGGGTGGTAAGGTAAGAAGTGGTCGGGTGCAGCGTGGCCGGGGGTGCGTGAGAGGGCCAGTGCGGACGCACCCGGGAGCCGAGCCAGCGAAGCCCGGACAGCCGAGTGGGGACGCGGGTGTCCTCAGATGAGACGGTGCTGACAGTTGTCTAGCTTTGTGAAGATTCTGGAACCACTGGATTGTACAGGTTCCAGGGTAAAGAGTCCGGCGCAGGAATTCGATATGGTTGTAAAGACGAGTGGAGGGTGGGGGCAGAGGGAAGCTGTGGCACTGGTGAGGACCCCCGGGGCTCAGGTGACTTGGGGGGGATGTCGGCATCCATGCACGCGGAGGTGGGGAGAGTAAGGGCAGGGCCACAAAGGAGCAGGCGGTGCTGCCCAGAGAGCGGCGTCCCAGGATCCAGAGAAGGAGGCTCTGCAGAGGAGGGAGATCGGGGTGCCCACGTTTGGGAGCAGGAGGAAGGGGCAGCCACGCTGCGGGGGAGACTCCACAGGAGGGCGGGCCTCAGGAAGCTCAGGCCGCCTCCGCAGGGTCCTGCCCGGAAGACTCGCAGTCGTGCGCTTGTGCCCAGCTCTGCACCTTCCCAAACAGATGGCCGCTTCCATCTGATCTTCGGAACGCTCTGAGGCCCCAGAAGGTGAACAGCCAGGATCTCAAAGGGCATGTTGGGCCGAGGCAGGAGGAGGAGAGGTGAGGGCAGGAGAAGAGTCAGTTTAAGAACGGAAAATGAGGGAGGGCTCGTGGTCCGCTCAGGGGCCCGGACCCGCATCCAGTGTGGAAGGCAGTGGATTCTGAAGGCCCTGAGAAGGCAGAGGAGCCCAGCTCCAGGCCCGCCCTGTGCGGTGAGCCAGGGAGTCTGGATGCCAAAAGCAAAAATGTGAGAGCGGGTACGGAGACACATGGTCTGGGAATGCAAAGCCCACACCAATCTGCTTCTGGATCACACCCGACATAGCGCTTTTCCCACAGCTGCACTTCACACATGGGAATGAACATCAGCCCGGCCGATCACACCGCGCCCCTGAGCTGCTCCCTGGTGGGGACCTTGGCTGGGGCCAGGGGTGGGAGAGCTGCTTAGCTGGGCTTCTCCACGCTGGGTCCGGAGCTCAGAAACCGCCGGTGGCCCCTTTTAAGGACACGGATCCAGTCTGGAAAGCTTTATCCCCAGAAGGGTTACAGGCACAAAAATAATCACCGAGCAATTTTCATAGACAAAACATCTAACACACAAAGCAATTCAACAGTGGAGTGTTTTGCTTTTTTTCTTTTTCACTAGTCCTCAGGGAACCTGTCAAATCCCTTTGGCCCCAAACAGGGAGGAACAGAGATGGAAAGAAGTTTCAAAGACCGGGCACTGCCTGGAGCTCTGGTAGCCCTTACAGGACATGTGTCTTCGGCAGGACCCTGCTCAGGCTCCACCCCGTCCTGTGACTGCAGAGGGGACTGGGTCATCCTGAGGTCCCCCATTCCGGCTTACTGGCCCAGCCCGCAGCCCCCGTGGCCCCAGGCTAGGCCAGGCCTCCTCCCCGGTCCACCCTCTGCATCCCCACCCCAGCGTGAGCGTAAGAGCTCTGCCCCCAGCTGCCTCCAGAGGCTCACACGCATTCTCCAAATGCAAGTTGTAATCCAGCTAAACCTTCCTTCGACAAATACATATTGACCTCTGCACCAGGGTCTCTAGAGTCAGATCATCATTCAAATCAGGGCTCTGACGCTTACCACCAATGGGACCTTGGAGAGGACACACCACTTTGGGGCATTTCCATTTCCTTATCTGTGATGTGCCTAACCAGCAACAGGTGGGGACTCAACAGGCCACCCATGGTGTTTGCTATTAGGGCCCTGCTCCCAGGGCTACACCCACAGGAGGGAGGATACAGGTAGGTCATCGGGCTGAGGCTCTGCATTCAACAGCCTCCCCGCCTGGCTCCTCCTGAGAGACCCTTCTTCAGGGGCAAGGCCAAGAGGATATCGCATCTGGGGAGCATCCTGTTCTCCAGAGGGAACTGCCCATTTGTTGCACACTTCTGCTGTAACTGTATCCATCACACATCCCGAGTGTCCATGAGCCCCGGGCCCAGCCCCCACAAGCCCTGGTCCATAGCTGCTGCACTGCACCCGCCACCACCCCTCCCTTCGGCGAGGACCACAGCCACAGCTCCCAGCCTCTGCCGGCCCCAGGGCCTTTGTACACACCACCTCACTTAACTCCCATGACAGCCAGCGAGACAGGAATGGCCACTCCTCACACCACAGACACGAACACTGGCCCCCAGAAGCCAAGGGACCATATCACATGGCTGGACCAGCTCTGATGCCCGAGCCCTGCTCCCCCAGCTCTGGCCAAGTGTTCTGGGGTGGGGCTGAGTCAAGGAGCTCAACACAAGGAGAAAATGCAAAGTGCCATGAGAGGAGAGTCAAATTTCTCTACGCACACAACAGGGTAGCTGTTGGGCTGGCTGGGAAGGGCCCCGTCCTCGCCAGGGGTGACATAGGCCCCCATAGAGAGCTCGGGCAGGTGCGGGCAGGGGAGGGAGAGAAGGATCCGGATGGAGGACACGTGGGAGCCCAGTACGGAGGTGGGAAGGTGGGCGGGAGCCACAGCAGGCAGCTTTCCTAGCTGGGCCCAGATCTGACAGCGGCCAGAGGGACAGCAGATGCAATGGGCACACAGTCCCAGGAGAAAGCCCTATGGCCCAATGCTACTCCTGGCCAGGAATCAACAAATGCGATGGCTACTGATCAGTCCTGTCAATCTCCAAGGCCTAGGTATAGTCTATAGCCTGCTTTATCAACTCACTTGGGATCCAAATGGAAAGTTCTCACTCTTCGAGCCAAATGGCCCACGTGTGTGCACAGGTGAGCCCACTCACACACGGGTCTGTGCCCACGGGTGGGGATGAAGAGAACTTGACGGAGTGCTCTCTTCTCCCCCCACAGGGACCCTGTAAAGGGTATCCCCTCATTCTGGAGCCAAGGAAATGGAAGGCAGCCTGCCCATGGGCATCCACCAGTGGCCAGTGGCCGAGAAGAAGAGTGGATGGACCAGGGGCCCACAGCAGTCGCAGTGTCCTTGTTGGTGGGACGCAGGACAGGGACTGGGCACCCTTGCCCAGAGTGGGGACCCTTGCTCCCGGGTGCTTGCAGAGGAAGGTGGGCATCCGGAAAAACAATGGAGCAGCCCAAGCCAGGACCTTGTGAGGGCGCCTTCTCTAGGCCCTGCACCCCCTCACCCCAGCTATCTCCATGGCCACCCCATCTCAGCCCCACACCCCCAAGGCCCCAGGGTCACTAAGAAATCCCACACTCTGCCTGTCAGCTCCCTGCTCGGGCTGCACCCCGGCTGACCCCCCCCCCCCCCCCCCGCCTGGAGTCCTGCTCATCTCCTGATGACACAGCGCAGCCCAAGCGTGTCTCTGCAGGGGCTTCATGGAGGAGGTGGGGCCTGGCTGGGCTGACCACCTTCCAGCCTAAAGCCTGCTCTCCCCACTGCAGCACCTCTCGGGAGCCCTGCAGGCCAGGCTTCACACCCGGGCCGCTTCTCGGCGGGTAGCGGTGCCCCGAGGGAGTGCTCGCTTTCCCAGCAGCACCATGCGGCAGGGCCATACCAGCCTAAAGCCAGGCGCACCCAGGTCTCTGCCTCTGTCTCTCCTCACTCTGGGCGCTTTAATAGGTTTTAACTAAAATCCGAAGGAAAAGTGAGAGAGTACTTAGTGCTAACTGGGATCATTAAAATGAAAGTAAACGGAGATAAAGCTCCCAGGGGCTGCCAGGGGCTGTGCCTGCACTGGACTCATTCCTGAAGCTAAAATCTCCCCCTGGCATCCGGCAAAGCAGACTGCCCTCGGGAGACCGAGGTGGTGACGGGAGGGTCCTCCCCAAAGGACAGGCATCAGAGGCGAGCGGGACAGCCGCTCCCCCGGTGCCTGAGCCATGGCCCCACGGCCGCGTGGCCCCCACGGCTTCGTCACGGCCAGTGCCTCCCACACACCTGCTGCCCGGCGCTGGGGCCGCCACTAAAGCAAGCCTCACCATCTCCATGGGCCTCCGTGCATGGCAGCCCCTGGGCCTGAAACCAATCGATCAACGAATCAATGCATTCTTTCACCCAATGACCCTTAATTCAATTCCTCCTGTGTGCCAGACATTCTTCAAGAAAAAACACAAATTTTAGAAAGAAATGGAACCTCAAACCAAGTGCCTGCTTTCAGGAAGCTCATATTCTGGTGGCGAAGGCAGAAAACACGCCAAGAGGATGTGTGCCTGGTTGGGAGGGATCGGTCCTGAGAAGGGGCCCTGCTGGAAACCATGCTGGGGGGGCCAGCAGCTGCAGGATGAGCAAACAGCAAAGAGGGCACTCCGGAGGGGAGGGGAGCTCTCTGGGCCGGGTGGGTGGGCAAGGAAAGACCTGCCACTCCAGCTAGGCCCCCTCCTGCCGACCCCTCAGCAAGAGCAGGTGCTCCCTGGGCTCCCAGCTCCTGGACTCGTCCTGGGGCGGGCACTGTGTTCCCCAGGCCAGAGGCAGCAATCGGCAGGGAAGAGGCGCTTGCTGACATTTACCGAAGGAAAGCGGGTGTCTCCCTGCCAACCCGAGAGCGCCTCATTGCCGTTCATTACGGAGATGATTATTTCCCGATAAGGACAGGCAGGCTCGGTGAGGGGAGGGCATGCTTCTCACTGACAAGTGGGGGCAGAGCTAGAACTGGCCTCAGCTGCTCAGGCCCAACCCCAATCCCAGCACACACTCCTGGGAGTCCCAGAGTGACACAGAACACACAGTGGCCTAGTCACAGACGGACATGACCCAGGCTGTCGAGCTTGGGTAACGCACAAAGAGGCACATGGAAAGCTGTGACTCAAGGGGTCCCCAACATGCCCAGAGTGGGCCCAGGAGGCTTCTTGGCAGCTGCAGAGCCTGGGGTTGGACCCCCGGGAGAGTGCAGGTCTCTCCCCACCTGCCCCTCACGCCCCAGTGGCCTCCCATCGACACAGGGAGGGACCCCGGCAGGAGGCCCTCAGGGCGCCCCAGTTCTCTGGATGAGCTCTCTTTGGCTCCCTTTTCTAATAAATGCAAGAGACTAGAATATTGGTCTCTGGGGACCGAGAGCCAGGCTGGGATTAGTCATTCGTTTTGTGTCTTTCTTTCCTGTAAACATTCCCCCTTTTCACAAGCTGATAAATTTGCTTTTCCCAGAAGCTGAGAAGAAGGTCTTTGGCCCAGACCAGGCATGGAGCGTGTCATTCAGGGCAAAAAATCAGCTGCTCTCCCGGAGCACCAGCAAGTCGAGGGGCTAAGGCCACGTCTGCGAGGGAGGGCTGCAGTCCAGCACAAGGCAAGGGGTCGCCCCAGCACAGACACGGCCTCCGCTGGGTGTGAGCAGGGTCTGGACTGTGAGCCGGATGGGCTGGGTACCCCCTGCCCCCTGCCCTGTGGGCTATGGGGCACTCGGAGAGCAACTTCTCTCTTTCCCCGGGACCCACGGTAAAGCTTGCCTGACCCGAGCCAGGACCAAGTGCCCCATCCTGTCTTCCATGACCATCTGTCCTTCCAGCCTCGGTGCCCGGGCCTCAGTGTAGCTGTGCTCACATGGAGCGCCAGTGTAGCTGAAACGCAACTCCACTTCTGCTGCTGAAACCCAACTCTGCCTGTGGCGCCCACCCGAAGGCAGGTCTCCTCCCAACCCCTGACTGCTCTGATGTCTTGAGGACACATGCCTGGCACAGTGGCTGCCCGAGACCCGGCCTGGTGGCTCATGGTGCCCTTGCAGCTGGGCTGTCTCTCTCCTCTCACTGGGCACTCCCAGAGTTGTGGGTGTCAGCCTCCAGCCCAGCCCCGGCCTTACCAAAGACAAGAGGACACAGCTGGGCAGACAGGGCCAGGCCCACACGAGTCAGTAGTTACTCGGGATCCAGACAGAGTACCCTACAAGGACACTGGCCTGCATACCAACGCCAGGCCCAGCCCAGTCAGACAAGTGGGTGTCCAGAGTCCCTGACTGGCACAAGCAAAGGCAGCCCCGCCAGGCCAGCGCACTAACCGGGGAACGTGAGCTGCCACATAACGTCCTCCCCACTGTTTGTGCTTCAGCATTGACCGGTCTGTTCTCTGTGGTCCAGAGAGAAGCAGGCCTCCTCAGAAAGGCTGGATGGCACAGGGGTGAGGACGGATGCCATAACCCACGGGTTTGCAGGGCTTGTTTACAGAAAGGGGACGCTCACGACTCACTCAGGAAGTCTGATTCAGAATCGATGGCCCGATTCACCGCAGCGCCAGGCCCTGAACCCAGCCTCTAGAGTGGCGTCTGACAGCCGGCCCCGAGCACGACGGGAGCTCCGTCTCCATCCGTCTGCCTGTGAGTATGGGCATGCGTGTGTGCACATGCATGTACATGCAGAAGGGAACACATTTGTGTCATGGAAAGACACATGTGTGTGCCGGCTTCAAGACCTCCCAAGCCAACAAATACATTTTACTTGAGAAACTACAATAAAGTTCCTTCAGGAAAACCAAAAAGGATTTTGAGACCATAAAAACAAAAGTCCATCATGCCCCTGAATTCATATAAAACGACCATATCATCATTTTTTCTTAAACCACAGATGCGACGTGCCTTAATCCCTCTGCGGCTCCCATGCCCCTTGGCTTGCGTGTGACCCTGCATGGAGCCTCCCCTGCCAGCCTCATCGTGGGCTGAGCCCCGAACGCTCAGGCTCCAGCCACCCCAGAGCTCTCCCACCTCTTTGAACACACCTTGATCCTTCAGCTTCCACGGCCCCGTGCCTTGACCATCTTTCAAAACTCAGTTCCATTGGCACCTTCTCTGGAACTTTCTACCTCACGGTCAAAATGAAACACACTCGCCTTTTCTATGGATTTGTTATAGCATTCAGTAGGTAGTATTCCGGATTCTCTTTCCCTGTACCACTCCCAGACCATGTACTCCTCGGGGCAGTGCTGAGCGGGGCCTGGCACGTGCCAGGTGCTTAGTAAATGTCTGCTGAGTGAACGATGGAGGGCTTTATTTTACTACAGTTTTCCCAGAGGAGTTGCTAAAATTCCTTGGATCTGGTTCCAAATTAGCCACATAGGAAACCTGTTTTATTCCCAGTGTTCTCCTCCTGGCCTTGCAGGGGGCTAGGTAAACATTTCCTGAACGAGCAAATAAATAAATAAATAAATGACTTTCTTCTTGACAATAATAAATAAATTATTCATCCTGGTCATGAGACTTCTTACATATTAATATGCACTTTGGTGAAACAAAATCAAGTCAAAACATCTAGAGTGAAAGAGACTTTCACTTCCTGTCAAGAAGGAGTAGCAAGGACAGACTTACCCTCCCTCTGGCACAAGACAAAATGAGACAAAGTGCACGAAATGACAGTTTTCAAGAGACTGGTCATTAGGCAACAAAGTACAGTGACCCCTGAGAGATGAGAAAGAAATGAGGCGAGCCAGAGCTTCTGGGTCATAACACAGCGAGAGGGGCCCCCATGCCTCTGTGGGTTGAGAAGACAGAGCAGAGAGTCCAGAAGATGAACACGGCTAGAGCTCACAGGATAGAAAACCCGAAAGATGAGAGAAAGAGGGGGACTACAGAAGATGCCCCTCACGTACTCAGCAGAGTACCAGAAGGACCCAGGCTCGGGGGAACTGGAGGGAAAAGTGTTGGGGCTCCCACAGACCCAGGAATGGTGCCTGCTCCCAGCAGCAGACAACAAAACATCAGCATTCGAAAGGTGCTGGCCTACTTAGAAAGCTCTCGCCTTCATAGTGGGGCATAATTAGCCCTAGACTAAACACTGCTCTGGTCCTGCCCCAAAAATCTTGAAAGCAAAAACCAAAATGATATGACTTTTTCTAAGGAATAAAACCGTGTCTTGGAATCTCAAGGATATTTATATGCAGCATCCAACAAGATAAAATTGATAATGTCTGGCAGTGAAAGATTACCAGGCAAGCAAAGAAACAGAAAAACATGACTCACAATGAGGAGGGAAAAAACCACCAATCAACAGGCCCAGAACTGACACAAATGTCAGAATTAGCAAATGAGAACATTAAAGCAATTATATCTCTACCAGATGTTCAAGTTAAGCAATGACACAGGAGGCACAAAGAAGACCCAATTCAAACTTCTATCAGTGAAATGTACAATATCTGAGATGAAAACAAACTGGGTGGGTTAACAGCAGATTATACATTGCAGAAGAAAAAGTAAGTGTATTTGAAGACACAGCAATAAAAACTATCCAAAATGAAATGCACAGATAAAATATTTTATAAAAAGAACATTAGAAAGCTCTTAGAAAATTTCAAGTGGCCAAACTTATCTGCAATTGGAGTCCCCTGAAACAGAGGAGAATGGAGGGAGGCAGAAAAAAATGACTGATGAATAATGGCCAAAAATTTTCCAAAATTGATAAAAACTATAAATTCCTGGATCCCAAAAGCCAATCTAACCCTAAGCGCAAGAAATACTAAGTAAACTAAACCAAGGCACACTATAATCACATGGCTCAAACCTAGTGGTAAAGAAAAAATCTTAAAAGCAGCTGGGGAAGGGGGTTGGGGGGGATGTGTTACATATAGAGAAACAAAGAGAAGAATGACAGCAGTTTCTTATCAGAAACAAGGTAAGAGAGGAGACAGTGGAGCACCATCTTAAAGGGGGGGAGGGGGTTGGTAGAGAACAGCTAACCTAGAATTTGAAACCAGGCTAAAAAGAACTCTTTCAAAAGCTAGGTAACATAAAGATTGTTTTCAGAAATATAAAAGCAGAAAGAATTTAGCAGAAGGAGACCTGAACATTCAGAAATGTTAAAACCTTTTGGGCACAAAGAAAATGACACCAAGTGAAAACACAGATCAAGAAGAAGCAATGAAGGCACAGGAATGGTAACTAAATGGGTAAATATAAGATTTTTTCCCCTTATTTAAATCCCTATAAAATAAAAACATTTTGTGGGATTTGTAATATATATACAAATAAAATGTACAATGATAGTATTAAAGTTCAGAAAGAAGAATTGGAACTATACTATTACGAGGTCCTTAAAGTATACATAAAATTGTATATTGTCAGTTCTACACAGATTGTGATAAGTTAAAGATGTATACTATAAACGCTAAAAAAGCCCCTAAAATAATAAAATGAAAGAGTTATAAGCCAACAAAGGAGATAAACTGTCTTTGTTCGCCAATGACATGATCATCTATGTAGAAAATTTAAAAGAACTGACAAAAAAACCCTCTTGGAACTAAGTGATTATGGCTACATTGCCGGACATAAGGTAAATAGACAAAGTCAACCAGCATCCTGCCCCCAAATGAAATACTTAGGTATAAATATAACCAACTATGTACAAGATCTACATGAGGGAATCAACAGAACTCTGATGAAAGTAATCAGAGAAATACTAAATATATAGAGGGATAATCCATGTTCATGAACAGGAGGACTGAATATTGGCAAGAAATCAATTCTTCCTAGAGTCAATGCAATCAAAATAAAATTCCCAGCAGGTCATTTTTTGGACACTGACAAACTAGTTCTAAATTTTACAGGGAGCGGTAAAAGAAAAATAAACAAACAGAAGGGAAAAAAAAACCCAAAAAAACCGTAACAGCTAACACAATATTAAAGGAAAAGAACAAAGTCAAAGAACTGACACGATCTGACTTCCAGACTTACTATGAAGCTACAGTAATCAAAACAGTGTGGTGTTGGTGAAAGAACACATAGATCAATGGAAGAGAATAAAGAGCCCAGAAATGGATACAGGGAAATAGAGCTAACGAACCTCTGACAAAGGAATAAAGGCAATACAGAGGAGAAAAGATGGTCTTTCTAATGAATGGTACTGTGACAACTGTAAGTAGACACAGACCCTCTGCCCTTCACAAAAATTAGCTCAAAATGCGTCACATAGACCTAAACGTAAAATTCAAAACTACAAAATTCCTGGAAGATAACATAAGAAAAATCTAGAAAACCTTGAGTATGGTAATGACTTTCAAAATATGACATCAAAGGCACTATCCATAAAAGATTTGGTAAGCTGAAATTCATTAAAATCAAAAACTTCTACTCTGCAAAAGACATTGGCAAGGGAATGAGAAGACAAGCCTGGGAGAAAATATTTGGTATTTTGTAAAAGACTGTTATTAAAATATACACAGAACTTTAAAAACTCAATGATAAGGAAACAACCCAACTAAAAATGGGCAAAAGACCTGAACAGACACCTCACCAAAGCAGACAAACAGATGGCAAATAAGCATTTAAAAAGATACTTCATATGTCTTCAGGGGATTGCAATTTAGAACAATGGGATAGCACTGTGGACCTGTTGAAGTAGCCGAATTCCAAACACTTACACCACCAAATGCTGGTAAGGATATGAAGCAACAGGAACTCTCGTTCATTGCTGGTGGGAGTGCAAAATGGTACAATCATTTTGGAAGACAGTTTGGCGGTTTCTTACAAAACCAAACAGACTCTTACTATACAATCCAGCAATCATGCTCTTTGCTATTTATCTAAGTGATTTGAAAACTTATGACCACACAAAACCTGCACAAAAACTAGCAGCTTTCTCACAACTTCCGAAACTTAGAAGCAACCAAAACGTTCTTCAGTAGACGAATGGATAAATAAACAGTGGTCCATCCAGACAATGAAATATTAGGCTAGAAAGAAATGAGCTATCAGCCATGAAAAGACATGGAGGAATCTTAAATGTATATTGCAAAGTGAAAGAAGCCAGTCTGAAAAGGTTGCACACTGTATAATTCCAACTATATGACATTCTGGAAAAGGCAACACTATGGAGACAGTAAAAAGATCGGTGGTTGTCAAGGGATTAGAGGGAAAGAAGGATGAAAAGGCAGAGCACAGAGGATTTTTAGGGCAGTGAAACTACTCTGTGGAACAGATATATGGATACATGTCATTATACATTTATCCAAACCCATAGAATTTACAACACCAAAAATGAACCCTAATGTCAACGACGGACTTTGGGTGATACTGATGTGTCCACGTAGGTTCAGTGATTGTGACAAGTGTGCCACTCTGGGTTGGGGGTGGGGGGAAGTCCTGCCAGTGGGCGAGGCTGTGAGAAGGGGGACATAAAGGGTATGTAGGAACTCTCTGTACTTCCCATTCAATTTTGCTGTACACCTAAAACGGTTGTAAAAAATGAAGTCTATTTTGTAAAATGGAATCACAAAAATACTTAAATCCGAAAGAAGGCAGTAAAAGAAGAAAATGGAAAAAGAACAGAGAAAATCAAAGATCACAGACTTAAACCTAAGCATATTAATAATTATGTTAAAAGTTAATAGACTACATGTAAATGGGCCCAAATAAAAGAGAGAGATTGTCAGGATAAAAACGAAATAAAATTTTAAAAGACCCATAAACAATATGTTGCTTACAACAAATGCACTTTAAATATAAAGAAACAAACAGGCTAAAATTGAATGTATGGGAAAAGGTATATCGTGCTAATACTAATGCAAAGAATGCTGAAGTGAATATATTAATATCAGAGCAACTGATAATAGGAAATTATGAATGTTATCTCATAATTATAAAGGAGCCAATTCATCAAAGGACATAATCCTAAACGTTTATGTACCTAATAACAGAGCTTTAAGATTTGTAAAGTAAAATCTGATGGAGCTGCCAATAGAAACAGAGATATGCACAACTGTTGGTGCCTATTTCAATATCCCTCTCTCAACAATGATTCAAGTAAACAGAAAATCAACCAGGGCATAAAAGACAAACAACACATTCAAATAAGTTGATCTAATTAACATTTATAGAACATAGTACTCAAACAGCAAAATATACATTATTTTCAAGTACACACGAAATAGTTACCAATATAGACCATATTCTCGACTATAATTTTAAGAGAGTTTGTGACATACTAAGTATGTTTTCTGACAACAAGGACATTATATTAGCAATCAATCTCCAAGAAGAGATCTGGAAAATCTCCAAATATTTAGAAATTGAACAACATACTTCCCAAGAACCCTCAGGTCAAAGAAGAAACTAAATGGGAAACTAGAAATTATTTTGAATGGAGTGAAAATGAAAACCACATATCGAAACTGGTGAGATGCCAATAAAGTGATGCTCACTGGGAAATTTATAGCACTGAACACCTACTAGAAAAAAAAAGAAAAATCTCAAATTTATGATTTCAGCTTCTATGTTAAGAAATTAGGAATAGAGGAACAAATTAAACCCAAAGTAAGCAAAAAAAAAAAAAAGGAAGTGTTAAACAGCCTAGTAGAAATTGCTGAAATAGAAAACAGAAAAGCAATAGAGAAGAACAGTGAAGCCAGAGGTGGTTCTTTGAGCAGCGTGTAGTTAGTGCACCTCGAGCCACACTGATGGGGAGGGAAGACACAAGTCATCCACAGCAGGAGGTGATGTGCAGAAGGTGTCCTATCCTGCAGCCCAACGATCCCACTCTGAGGCCGTGACTCCAAACAAATGAAAGCACAGGTCCACATAAAGACTTTCATACCAATGGCTATAGCTGCTTTGGTTTTAATAGCTGCAAACTGGAAGCAAGCCACATGTCGACCTACACGTGAAAGGATAAGGGACACGTGGCGTGTGCATACGTGGACTCTACGCAGCCCCAGGAAGGAAGAGACTATCAATACACGCCACGATGTGAATAAATCTCAAAATAGGTATTCTGGATGAAAGAAGTGGGTCCAAAAAAAGAGTACAGAGTGTAAGTATCCACCGATCTAAAACTCTGGGGAGCGCGAAGTAACCCGCAGTCACGGGAGGCAGACTGGAGACTGGAAGGGGACACAGGCGGGAGGGAGGCACTGGCAAGGAGGACGCCCAAGGACAATGGCTTCGCCGAGAACAGGTGCCCCTGCTTTTCACAGGTTCACGTCTGTCCACTTTGCTTTTACGGAAGACCTACATCAATACCTGAACTTTTGCTAACCAAAAGACATCTGACGAGGATTTCACTTTTACAAAAAACAGAAATAATAAAATAAAGGCACAAAGCAACAATGGGGCTCAGTGTTCATTCTGCAGGGTGCAGTCACAGAGGCTGCGCGCCCAGAGCAGAGAGACTGGCACCACCATCCCCTTCCCGGGAACTACACTCAGTGTCACGCTGCCACAGCTTGAGGAACTGTGTCTGGGGGCATCCTCCATCCTCCTCTTTTTTTTTTTTTTTTAAATTTAAATTCAGTTAGCCAACATACAGCACATCATTAGTTCCAGATGTAGAGCTCAATAATCCTTCAGTTGCATATAACACCCCAGCCTCCTCACAGCCCGGAAGCAGAGCCGCTGTGCCCGCCCAGGATGGGTGAGGACCTCAGCCCAGGGAGGTGACCCCCCTGGGGTCTCCTTTCCAGCAAGAGGAAAGGGCCTCAACAAAAGCTTCAGCGTGAATGGGTCAAGCCAAAGACTTTGACATACGTCTAAATTTGTTCCCTTTGACTTCACACCTATTTTTCAGATCAGCCTCCCTGTTTTCCAAGCTTCCCTGCCCTTGGTCCGGTGCTACCTACCCGTCTGCACATGACGGGCTTCTGCCCAGGGGCCGTGGCGGGAGAGCGGCTACGAGGTGTGACCTGGAGCAACATGTGATTTCGTGGAGGCCTCAAGGGTGAAAACCGCGATGCGGCCTCGCTCCCAAGGGCTATCAGCGCGAAACAAGTCCGGGCACAGAAGAGCTCTGGAAGGCATGGAGGGCTGCCTGGGACGAGAGGACCGTCTGCGCACTGGAGGGACGCACCCTCGTCCCGTGGGGGCCTCCCTTGCCACCAACCCATCCCCAGGTATGGCAGAGGGCATTTGGACAGCCGCTGGCCCTCCTGGCCATGTGGCCCCGAGCAGCCACTTCTCCCTGAACTTGTTCCCGCTGGGCGCAACGGTGATGACATTGTGCGCACGGACAGGGCTGCTGCCCAGACCACGGACACTAGTGGCCCTCGCTGAGCCTGGCGTGCGGCAGACCCTCCCCTCTCAGCCGCTCCTGCAAGGCTTCACACCCGAAGTGGCCACTGTGTGTGCTGGTGTGTGCGGGAGGAGGAGGGGTGGTGGGTTAATTTAAAATTTAACTTGCTTTCCTCTTCCCACAGGGAAAAGGAGTGGGAACAGGTTTCTAAAAATAGCCTGGCCTGTCAAAACTGGTAACCATCAGGCAGGGCAAAGACAGGGCTGCTTGGGGAGGGAGCGCAGCAAGGAACAGGGAGGACTCCCAGCTCTGGAGCCCCTGCTGCCGACACCTGCCGGGCTCCATGGCCATCGGGCAGTCCACATCCTGGGGCCACGACTGCCTCCCAGGTGACACCACTGGAACCGGCCGCAGGGACCTCCCGACAGGTGCCACTATGGAAGTAATGGTGGGGACCACCGGGGTCATACTCCCTATCTCTACCCCTCGCACACCTGCAACGGCCCTGTCTTCATCAGAGCAGACTGCGGCTCAGAGACGGTGGGAGCCTCTCCCGGGCCACCCTGCTGGCCTGAGGCTGAGGGCCGAAAAACCCAGCGCGTCTGTCCGCGGGGCCTGTGGCCACCGGAGGTGATGCATTCGGTGCACCAGGGCCCCTGGAGCTTGTGGAAGTGGCTTCTGGCTCCCCTCCCATGGGTCCTGGGGTGGCCGCTGTGGACACACACAGCCCGTGCCTGGCCTCCATCCGCCACCTCCCTTCCTCCCCAGGGAAAGAACAGACCCAGCATAGGAGTGTGTATGAAGAGAGGGCAGGAACCCCGATCCCGAGGGAACAGAGCCTGTGGCCCACGGCCCACAGCCCCTGCCCAACACAAGGTCAACCCATCACGTGTCAAATCGCACTGAGGCTGCCTGCATTCATAGGGGATTCCATGTGCACCCAACCCAGCACTGTGCAAGGGACAAACCATATCCGGGGGCCAGACCGGAGGCCCTCTGCCAACGCTCTCCAGGTAGACCAGAGGGATTTGGAAGAAAAGTCCAAATGAAGAGCACCTTGTTTTAAAAGAGCCAAAACACAACACACTTGATTCTCTCCGATATGAGAAATTTCCATACACTAAGATGCAAATTGTGGGAGTAAAGAACTCAGTGCAGCTAAAATCAGCATGAATGTTAATCTAAACATCGTAAAATTATAAAACTGCACCAGAAATATCAAGTCTGGAGGTCTCGTCTGGGAAAGTGCACCACCCACTTGAGCACTGCTTCCCCACGAGCACTCTCCCCCGTCCCGGGCAGCAGATGCCGCTCGGCCTTGGCCGCAGGGGCCAGCACCTCAGGGAACCCCATGGAGGTGGCTGGCTGTGCACGCTGCCCCGTCTGCACGGCCACGCTTATCACAGCGGCCTCACCCGACCCGCCTTTGCAAACTTGTTTAGGCTGGGACTTATCATCCCACAGGCTACTTCAATTTTAGCTCAGCTGAGCCACGCTTTAAAAGAGGGGAGGGCTGCATGCCTGGAGCAGAGCTTCCTAGAGGTCCCACACTTCGTGGCCACCATCTCGTGGAACCTGGAAACAGGTGTGTGTGGTCAGGATCCTGGTGCCCATCTGCAGTGGACAGAGATGCGGGGTGGGAAGATGAGTCACTAGGACACCTGGAGCCTGGGGCGCCCAGACCTCCCTCTTCCAACACCCTGGCCAGACGCAGCACGTGATCCTGTGTATTGGCTACGGAGTCTCCAGGTCTGGGATAAAAGGTAAGCACCCCTTCGACCCTGCCCCAAAGGGAGGCAGGGGATTGTGGGGGCGCTTAGCAAGATTGAGGCAAGCGTGTTATTGAGGGAAGACAAGAAGGCAGCCTGATTGAGTGAGATCTCGACACTGGGCTGAGCACATCCATTTTATTAACAGCCTCAATTGGAACATGTGAAATCAGTAATCTGATTAAGGAGGGCTTCACTGGCTGCCTTCTCCCGCTTTCTCCCCTCCACCACCCCTCCCAACTACGGGCAGGACATTTGGTATGGATCATCTTTCTCAGTAATGGGGTTATTTGGGGCCTGGCTGGGCTGGGGAACATGACGACGTGTCACTGCTGAGCTGGGACAGCAGGTGTTTGTCGATGCATCTGTGGAAAATGCTCACAGCACAGTCTCTGCATCAGGACACACACGCGGGCAAGGACACTGGGAAATTGAATCTTATTACTAATTAATGGCTATAATGCCTATGATTAGGCCTCAAACACAGTCTATTTTCCCAAAGATAAGTTTAGCTCTGTTTGAACCAGGAACCCAAGTGCTCGGCTAACGCTGACGCCAAAGAGCTCAGCCCTGCTAATCAAATTCAGAAGTTCTGAATCGACCGCCTAGATTCTCAAAAACTGTCATCTGAGAAAAAATGACACCAGGAGGGCAGCTTTGTTCTCCAGCAAGTGCCACGCTGGGGATGGGGGATGAAGGAGCACAGGTGTGGGGTGCAAAGACCCAGGGGTCCATGCTCACTGGGCACAACCTGCGTGCTGGGCCCTGCAGCCAGAGAACAGCCCTGGGTGCCGGGAGCATTCCAAAGGGTGGGGGTGCAGAGCCGGCCTTCTAGATGGGGGCGATTCTGCCTCCCCCCACCCCGGGGCACTTGCTAATGTCTGCAGACCATTTTGGTTGTCACATCTGGGGGAGGGGTGCCATTGGCATCTAGCAGGCAGAGGCCTGGGGTGCTGCTGGACATCGTACAGGGCACAGGACGGCCCCAACAGAGAAGCATGCGGCCCCACATGTCCGCAGTGCCGTGGCGGAAAGCACCTGACGCAGGAGGACACGGGGCTTGTAGGCAGCACACAGACCTCCTGGTGAGGCAGGGAGCTCGTTTCTTGAGGTGGCCGGCCACGGGCAACCTCCGCGGGCTGGGTGCGGGGGCGCACACACAGGCACCCCCTCGCCCGTGTGTGGGAGAGCGAGGCCCCGCAGCTCCCGCTGAGCAGAGCAGCTGCCTGCTGGCAGAAGCCTGAGCACAGGGCTCGAGAGGCAGGCCAGGGCCAGGCCTCAGGGGCCCCGCTTCTCCCGTCTGTGACGACAAGGCCCGGCAGCCCCCAACGAGAGCAAGGCCTGTGGCCGTCTGCACCCACGGGGGAGGCAGCAGCCGCTCCGTGGCAGCAGGCCTGAGCACGTGGCATCCACGGGCCAGCGAGGCGGGGGCCCAGGCTGCACCACCTGTGGGACAAAGTGCCACCGTTCAGTCGGACTTTGGATCCCTTTGTTCAGAGACGGCGATCAACAGCAGCTGAATGTTACCATCGTTCCGAGGACAGCAGGACCGAGGGGCTCCCGCGGTCTCAGAGCCTACAGACTTGCTTGCTGCCTGAGACGAGTGACTCACTGGTCTTGCATACTCAGCCAGGAGGTCAAAGTGGCCCAGCTCTCAGGGGCAGAGGAGCCTGTACTGCCTACTGGGCTGTGTGTCCTATGTGGGATACTTAACCTCTCTGAGCCTCGTTTCCTCCCTTTGTACAATGGGACATAATTACTACCTCCCAAGGTGCTGTGAAGACTAAGCCCCTTCTTCCCTGCTCCTGATTCTGCCCAGGACACTCAGAGCTTTCCCCTTGCAGTGCAGGTTGTGGTCCGGGCCCCTACATCCGCCCTGCGGCGCTCCCGTCCTTGGGAGGCCCCTCTGTGCCCTGGGTGGCAGCTCCACCCTGACTCCCAGCAGACGCCCCCTCTGCTCGTCCTTCTGTGGCTGCTCCCGTATCAGACTGGGTCCCACGCTGTGGGCTCCTGGAGACAAGAGACCACACTGCCTGGCTCCAAAGCCCCCTCCTCAGAGCACGGGCACACACTCCCGAGGGCAGGCGGCCCCTGAGGACGAGGGGGCGGGGCGCTGCCTGTCAGGGAGGCGGCACCTGGAGGGCGGGCCGCAGGACCCCGAGCAGCTCCGAACTGGAGAAGCAGCACTTGATCTCACCAGCTGAGTTGGAAGGGGTATAGGAACAACCGGGAGAACGCCTGAAAATCGTATTCGGGGGTTGTAGGCCCCCTGCAACCCTGCGCCCCTCCCTCCCTGCAGGTCTCCTGTGTGAGGCCTTCCCTGACAACCCTCCTTACCTCTGCCACCTCCCTGTCCCTCTTCACTTGGCTTCTCCTCATTGCACTTGGTGCCCATGGATAGGCTTCCCTCGTGTCCCCGTGCCCCTGGCCCTCTGTCCTGGCTCTGTCCAGGAGCTCAGAACCCACCTGGCGCCGTCCACACCACCACCCCACCTGGCCCCTCCGGCGTTTGCCAAACTACTGGACGACTCAAATAGGGGTGCCCAAAGTTGTTGTCAACAGACCGGTGTATCAGGAAAAATGGATTCCATGTTCTCATCACATGGGGGGCTTCTGGGAGCCTCGACTGTGCTGGGGGCAGTGGTCCCCACAAGGGGCTCAGGGAGGCACTTTGGGAACCCAGGTGTGAAAGTGCACTCCCCAGGAGCAGGACAATGACCTGGCCATCCTTTCTGGCCCTGTTCCTGGCACAGGGCTGGCCACAGTGTCCCCTGCTCCCTGCAGACCAGCCTTCCCCTCCATTCTGTCAGGTCTGGGGCCGGCACCTGCAGAGGCGGCCCTCATGCACATGGCGGGGTGGACACCGTGTCTACCTGGGAGTTCTTGATGGCTGAGCTTCAGGGGGGCTGGCAGGGACAGGTGTCGGAGGAAGACATGCAAACGGACTGTGCGACCTTGCGTCCCCAACAAGCACACGGAGTTGCTGAGAGTTCATTGTACTTCTAAAGCTGTTCATGTGACGGAGGCTGTGTGTGTCCTGAAAGGGACCCGGCGACAGGCCCGTGGCCTGAGAAGGCACATCTACTCCTAAGCCTGGGTGAAGAAAGCAGGGGAAGAGAAAGGCAGGGACCAGGGTTTATGAGGCGCCTACTATGTGCGGGGCACTCCTCATACCGCACTCGCTTAGTCCTCTCAGCTCCCAGGGAAAACAGAGCTCGGCAGGGTCTCGTGGGGAGACTGAGGACACACACAGAAGTTGATTCTTTGTACCAAGGTGGGCTCCTTACACCCGAGGCTCAGGGGGTGAAGCGGCCTGGCCCAGGTCCCCACAGGCCATGGTGGGTCGGGGATGGGGACCCAGGTGTCCTGGCTGACAAAGATCCAGGCTGACGCAGACACAGGCTTGTATCCTGCCTGTGACCCCACCCACCAACAACCGCAACATAAGAAAAGTCCCCGCTGACAAGTGCAGGGAGCCAGGCTGCCACCGTGCATCCCCAGGGACCTCTCCGTGGGCCCTTCAGCAAGATCCCATGCTTCTCCTGGACACCGAGCTCTCAAACACTGCCTAGAAGTTGGGGAGGTGGTCCAATAATCCCCAGGGACCTTCCAGCCCAAGAAGTCGGTGCTTCTGTGATTCAGAAACCGCTTTCCCTGGGCCTCAAGTGGCTTAATTGCCAGGCGATGCGGCTGATAGGATCTGTAATCAAAGCTGGGTGGTGGAGGCAGCGGAAGAGGTGAGGTCATCAGTAAGTGGACACTTTGATGAGCACTTATGACCATCATTTAGCGTGTGAAAGCATCCTTTTCAATTATCTGAAAAATAATCCCCGTACTAACCTGGAGCCCAGAGCCCGCGGTTCGAGTGTGGGAAGTGACCAGAGATCACAGCACTCGCCCAGGCCCCTGTGAGGCTCCAGAGGTGGGAGGCAGACCATTGGAATTGAAAACCAGCCGAGCATGAGCCAATTACCATCCTGAGATCAATCCTCAAAATGGCAAGGGAGGGAACAGGGACCCCAGTGCATGAATGCTCAGGGTCATCAGCCCGTGGTGAACAGTCACTGAGCAAACCCAGCACAGGAGGTGGTGGCCAGCCTCAGGCTCAAACTGCTGTAAGAACCTGAATTCTTAGTACAGTGTGAGACGGGCTCGGCGGCGGTGGTGACGGGAGTGGGGGAGGACGCGTGCTCGAGATGCTTCCTTTCCTGTCTGTGCTGCTCACAGCGATGCCCACAAGTCAGCCCCTGAGCATTGTCCTGGGCTCCTCAGGGGTGCTCAGAGCCCAGCTGTGCACTGTGGGGCCCTGAAAGTCACTGAGTGATGCTGGGGCTCAGAGACAGGAGTGCACCCCAGTCTCCGGGTGGGTCTGTTCCAGGCCCCCGCCCGTGGTGGGTGCTCAGGAGCGGGGCGAGGGCAGTCATGCCCACCCTATCCCCCACCCCTCCCAGCCTGGCAACCACTAATCTCATTTCCATCTCTACACATTTGCTTCTAGTGGACATTTCATATGAATGGAATCAAACAATAGGTGAGCTTTTGTGCTGGGCTTCTTTCAGCTACAGCATCATGTTTTCAAGACCCACCCATGTAGCATGGACCAGTATTGCATTTCTTTTCATGGGCGGATAATGCCTGCTACACGGACAATCCACACTGAGTTCATCTGTTCATTGGGGGGCAGACGTTTGGCTGTCTCTACTTGTCAGCTATGATGAATAAAGCTGCTGTGACCATTCATGTATACACACTTTTGTGTTCAATTTTGGGGGGTATGTATACCTAGGAGTGGAACTGCCTGCCCAGCTATATGGTAACTTTATGTTTTAACTTTTTGAGGAACTGCCAGGCTGGCTTCCAAACCAGCTGCACTGGTTTATATTCCTACCAGCAATGTATGAGGTTCCGATTTCTCCACATCATCACCAACACTAGCCATCCTAGAGATGACAAGTGGCATTTACCGTGCTTTTGATTTGCATTTCCCAAATGACTAACAATGTTGAACATCTGATCATGTGCTTGTTGGCCATTTGATTTTTCCTTGAAGAAATACCCATTCAAGTCCTTTGCCCATTCTTAAATTGGATCATTTGTCTTTGTTGTTTAGTTGTAAGAATTCTTTATATATTCTGGATACCAGCCCCTTATCAGACACATGATTTACAAATATTTTCTTCTATTCTGTGGGTTGCCTTTTCACTTTCTTGATGGTGTCCTTAGGAGCACAAAAGTTTCCAATTTTGATGAAAACCCGTTTATCTTTTGTTTTTGTTGTGGTACTTTGGTATCCAATCTGGGAAAATACTGCCAAACCAAGGTCATGAATATTTACTCCAAGGTTTTTTTCTAAGTGTTTTATAATTTTAGCTTTTACAACTTAGGTATTTGATTCATTTGGCGATAATTTTTTTTTTTTTTTTAAGATTTTATTTATTTATTTGACAGAGAGAGACACAGCGAGAGAGGGAACACAAGCAGGGGGAGTGGGAGAGGGAGAAGCAGGCTCCCCGCAGAGCAGGGAGCCCGATGCGGGACTCGATCCCAGGACCCTGGGATCATGACCCGAGCTGAAGGCAGTCACTTAACCAACTGAGCCACCCAGGCGCCCTTAATGCATAATATTTAAATCAAGTGCCTTAGATATAGGCTATCCAAATTTTTTTTTTTTTTACAAATGATATTCTGATTTCCTTTATGTCTTTAATTGCTAACCAATATTCATATCTTATTCCAGTAGATTAGTGTTTTTATGTACAGAGAGCAAAATTCTCCATTTGACCTTTTGAGATGCTTGAGAGATAAAAAGAACTGACTGCCAAAAAAAAAAAAAAGGGGGGGGGATTTAAGTTGACATTACAATTTTAAGGTTGACCAGCTATGTGCTAACATATTTGGAAAGTGTACAAAAAAATTTTTTTTTTTTAATATCCATGCGAGGTGTCCTTGGGTTAAGAGTAAGGGGTGGCAACCTGAAACTCTGGCTACAAAAAAATACAACAGTGAATTTAGCAGAAAGGTGTACACTCTTAACAAGTCAAAATTGAGACCAGAAGTCATAGACTGGTGCTCTAAAGGCAAATTTCTCTATGAAACTATTCTTTTTGCCTTGTAAAGTGGTTTTTTCCCTTACAATTTTAATTTATCTGTAGTTAAAAATTTTAATGTTTCACAAAAAAATAGGGAGTATCTTGTCTTGGGGGAAAAAAATCACAATCTGGTAACCCTAGGCTCATTTCTCACAAAAAGAAAAAAAAATCATAGAAGTGACTAAAGTATGCTCCCTTAGATGGGGCACATCAAAGCATTGTTTTCAGACTTTTTTTTTTTTAGGATTTTGGTGATTTTAACTTCTCACCCTTGCTGATTATATCACCTACTCCTCTAAGCATCTAAGTTTATGACCCCATTTGGCGATAATTTTTACACATGGTGTTAGGTAGGGGTTCACTTTTGTTCTTCTGCACATGGATATTCAGTCGTCCCAGCACTATTTGTTGTAAAGACTATTCTTTCTCTATTGAACTGTCTTGCCACCTTGTTAAAAATCAATTCATTAATGTGAAGGTTTATTTCTGGGCACTCAATTTTACTCCACTCATCTATGTGTCTTGTGCCAATACCACACTGTCCTGATTATTACAGCGTTTTCTTTAAAGTAGGCTCCATGCCCAGTGTGGAGCCTGATACGGGGCTTGAACTCATGACCCCGAGATCAAGACCTGAGCTGAGATCAACAGCTGGACTGAGCTGACTGAGCCACCCAGGCATCCCATGATTATTATAGCTTTATAGTAAGTTTGAAATTGGGAAGTGTAAGTTGTCCAGCTTTGTTCTTTTTTTTTTCCTCAATATATTTTGGCTTTTCTGGGTCACTTGCATTTTCCTAAGAATTTAGGATCAGCTTGCCAATTTCTGCCAAGAAGCCAGCTTTTGATTTTGATCAGGATTGTGTTGAATCTGTAGATCAGTCTGGGGACTAGTGATATCTTAGCAAAATTAGTAGTCCAATCCATGAACAAAGGACGTCTTTCTATTTACTTAGGTTTTTAAACATTTTCATCAGTTTCTTTCAAGGACATTTTATAATTTTCAGTGTACATACACACCATATACTTCTTATGTTACATTTATTCCTAAGTATTTTATTCTCTTTGCTGCTACTGTAGACAGAATTGTGTTCTTAATTTTGTTTTTGGATTGTTTCTTGCTAGTATATAGAAATACTGGATGTACCAACTTGTATGGGAACAAAGACTTTTCATTAGAGCTGGGACTTAGAAACACTACCTTAAAGAAAAGCTTCTGGAGATCCTGGAAATGTCGAGCTTGGTGGCTTAAAACAATGGAAATTTATTCTTTTACAGTTCTAGAGTCAGAAGGCTGAAGTCAGTATCACTAGGCCCAAATCGGGTGCTGGTAGGGCAGGACTCCCTCCGGCGGCCCTGAGAGAGATTCTGTTCCTTGTTTTTTTCCAGCTCCTGGTAGTCGCTGGTACTCCTTGGCTTGTGGTCACGTCACCCACCTCTGCCTCCCGGGTCACAGGGCCACAATCTCCCCCAAAATAACAGATGTGATTGCATTTAGGGCCCATGCAGATAGATGATCTCATCTCATGCTCCTTAACTTAATCACATCTGCAAAGACCACCTTTTTGGCCACACATGCCTCACATTCCCAAGGTCCCAGGGATGAGCACCGGACATCTTTTGGAGGGCCATTGCTTGCCTACCATCCTGCCTTTTGTGCAGGTGGGGATAACTCTGCAGACAAGTGGAATCCTCACAAGCCCATCATCAAATGCTGACGCTCAATCTACCCGAACCGTCGCACCTTACTGGCTTCCAAAAGGGCCCACTGCCTCGCAATTACATTTTCTGTCCAGCTGCGGAGGGCTCTGGTGGAAGCTGCACTCTGAAACAAATCATCACCATGAAAACTCTATGCCCTGTCCCTGTCCACGCTGAGCCCCTGGGCAAGGACACACAGGGCTCCTGGGAGTTCTTCCTTAGAGGAGCAGCGAGAACGCCCTCTAGGATGGGCAGTGCAGGGAGCCGGGCCAGGCGGCCTCCTGTCAGTCACCTGATAAACGCTGACTGAGCCTGGCTCTGTGCTGGGCACAGGGACCCGGAGGCCGTCGCTGCTGCCCTCGAGACACAACCCTCCCTCGTCCAGCACCCACCACCACCTGCACGGTCATGCGCTGTGGGGCCTTGAGCATGTCACTCCGTGTCTCTGTCCCCTCATAACCTCTTGCTCTGCCACCTGTGGACTGGGTGGCCGGTGCCCCATGGACACGGCCTCAGGCCTGTGCTCGCCCTCACTCAGGCAGGGGCTCTGGGCCTCCGTTCCCTCATCTGTCCGCTGAGGGTCAAGCTAGAGGGTCTGGAAGGAGGGATAACTCACTTCCCTCCCGCACAGAGCCAGATGGGCTGTCCCGTAAAGAGGATGGATGGGGCCTTTCCGGGGCCTCCTTGTCTTCTTGGGCAGGGTGGGGGACGCGGGCTCGTCCCCACACCCCGTGGAGCTCCTCCCAGGCCCGTCTGTGGCAGAGCAGGTGCCCCAGACCCCACAGGGACAACACGGGAGGCCGTCGGGATGCACTCGGTGGCACTGCGGGCCGCTGGGCCCCGGGGTGGAGGAAATGACAAGTGTCTTCCTGGTGCACCGTGGGGTTTTGGCAGTTTTATGGAGAACCAGTTCCTTCAGAAGCAAGCAGTACATCACTCTTTCTTTAGTAAACGTACCAAACCATATATAAGATGCAATATCTATTATTAATAAGCATCCATTTATCTGCCAAGCACTTGCCGAGGGCCTGGGAGAGACTGGGGCCAGACGCTGGCTTGGCTGGAGGCTGAGGCAAAATGAGAAGCTGTGGTCTGTCCCCTGCGCTGAGCCAGAGGTTCAGGCTCACGGCCCGACATCACCGCGCTCCCGTGCCCGGACCTCCACACACGTGCTGTCCCTAAAGTCCCACGATGCCCGCGTCCTCAAGCAAGGAGACGGAATCGCTGCTGAGCGAGCGTCCGCGGGCGGGGGTCCCCGGGAAGGGTGCTGGGGAGCCCCCAGCTGCCCTCCTGCTGGCTGCGCAGGGGGCGAGGGGCCCAGCCATGAGGCAGGAGCACAGGATGGACACGGGGATGGACACGCGAGCTGGCCCCTTTCTCCCTCTTTCCCACACCTGTTGCACAAATGCAGCTGGCGGTGCTGGCCCCTGAGACATTGAGGGCCAGGCCCGGGGGTGGGGCAGGGACAGGCCAGCCACCCCCTTCAGCTCAGGGGGCTCTCCCCACACAGCTGCCAGGGATCTGAGGAGTGGGCAGGGCCACCGTGCGGGTGGGGAGCACTCCTCCCTAGTCCTCTGCACTCCCCCATGCCCAGGACAAGCGGGCCACAGCCAGGCTGGAGCTAAGGACGCATGCCAGAGCAGCTAGGGACCGCAGAGCCCTCCCCTGCCCCGTTCGGCACACCTGAGGCACGGGATCTCACTCAACCCCACACACCCGTTTGAGGCAAGAGCTAGTGTCTCCTTCACTCTACGGATGAGGACAGTGCAGCCCAGATTGGCTAAGTGGCCCGGCCACACAGCACTCTCCGCCCTCCTAACCTGCGCCATAAAATCAGGAAGGAGGGGAGGCGCATGAGCAGACGAGGAATCGGCACCCCCCCGCTGCCCAGCCAGGGTCACCTGCATCGGCCAGCACCGCAGCACCCCGTCATCCGGGGCGATTCCCCGAGGAGCTGACGAGGCAGGGCTCTGGCACCGCTGAGCTGGGAAAACCCAGGCGTGGAGAGGTTACGTAAGTTCTCCGAAGTCCACACAGGAAGGCCGGATTTAAAAGTGTTTGTCCTGAACACCTCTGCTCACGCATAGGTCCCTCAGTGGGGGGATGCATCAGGGTCACAGGAGGGCGGCATCGCTGGTGGGGCAGTCGGGGCCCCCCCCAGACATGGCGGTTCTGCCACTGGTCAGCTCGGCCCTGGCGGGAGATGCTGAACTCCCTGGATCCCAACTGCATTGTTCTCTCACCTGCTGAGGAAGTATTTACGGAGCACGCCGTGCGTTTGTGCGAGGCGCTGTGCGAGGAACCGCACTCGGCAACGCCATCTGTGAAACGGGGCCAACGTGCCCTACTCAGAGGGCGAGGGCTTCTTTCTGAGTAGCGTCCATATTGATCCATAAAGCCTTTCCAAATGCAAGTCCATGGGCGGGGCTATAAAAGGAGTCCTTGGCATGAGAGGAATGGCTGGTAACTCGTGACGCGTATTAGGAAGACAAACGCACACGCCTGGACAACCTGGGCCCCAGGGACTGGTTAGTAAGTGTGCACCACACCCCAAAGAGGATGCCCCAATATGCTTTTATGAACCAGAAAGCCCGCCTCGGATCGGACATGAATCCCAGCCTACAAGGCCCTCGCAGTACAAAGGCTGGTTCAAGCGAACCCATCCTCATGTCACACCCATGGAATGGTACCCGTGGGGTGACTGTGTGCGTGTGGCGTGCTAGGGAGCCCCGTCTCCGCAGCATGATGCTCGAGGGATCTGCCATGCAGCTCCCAGGGAATGGAGCATCAGGGACAAGCGTTCTCTGCGCCAGGCATCACGCCGTGCACCCAACACAAATGTGTACCGTTTAGCCCTGTCACCTGACACGGCAGCTTTTACCTTCCTCACCGGTGAGGAAGCCAAGGCTCAGAGACTGGACGGCCGCCTGCCATCGCACGGCGCAGAAGACATGCACAATTTCTTGGCGTCGTCATCCGGTGTCTGAAAACCTCCCTCTCCGCATCGCCGGGAGCCCAGGCCCAGGGCCGTGGCTGAGCCACCCGATGCTTCCAGCTGGGGCCCCAGGGAGGGACACCAAGGATGCAGGGCCTACAAGGTGGTAGCACTGGCAGCCAGAGTCGAGAGCTGAGTGTCAAGTGGCAGGAGACACTCCCTGGAGTCCCTGGATCCCCTTCCTGAACAGCCTTCCAAGACACTCCTCTTCTGCGTAGGTTGGCCAGAGGATCTCCTGCTTGCAGCTGAGAGCCCCAGTTCTCAAGAGGCCGCTGCGACACTCACAACTGGGCCTTTCTCATCGAAAGCCATCCTCTCTCCTCCAGGGTCCTGATTCTCAGGAGGGGGACTGAGAAGCCCACTCATTCCTCCTGGGTGAGAGAAGCCTGTGGAAGGGATGGGGGCGTGGGGGCAATTTTCCTCGAGCCTGACTTTGGAAAGGAGTCGGCGCTTGGTTGGGCAGCCGATGGGGAAGGCCCGTGTGCTGTGTTCTCTGGCGGAATGTCAGCCCCCAGGACCCCTGCCTTCAGGAGCACCTTGAGCCTCCAAGGCGGACCGCTTACAGCTGTCCCTCGTCAGCACTAGTAGAGTCTCTGGTAAAGCTAAGGGGCGGGTGGGAAGGGACAGGAACTTGCTTTGCTAAGTCCCTCCTAAAATAGCAGGCACCAAGCCAGCTGCTTGGTGAAAGTGCCCTTAATCATCAGCAAAAATCGTCAAGGACAGCCCGGTGCACAGCCCAGGACCTGACCCTCCCCAGGTGGCCCCACACACCTGGGGACTGAGGTGGTGCAGGTGCAGGTGCTGTGGGACTAACGTTCTTGGCTTGGCAAAGGTGGGGGGAGTTCCCCCGAGCGGGGTTCTGCATCTGGGCTCCCCGAGGACCAGGAAACTCCCCCCCGACTGGTAACGGCCCCCAGCGGGTGCTCAGGAATGGTGCTTGGCTGGAGGGACCATGTGCAGGCATCTGATGGTGGAGCCCAGGGATGGGGACGGAGTTCTCGCTTCACCCTTCATGGGCTGAATCCACCGTGTGGGAAGTTCCCCACATACGGGCAGGGTATTCACAAGATGCAGGGACAGGCACAGATGGGACGAGTGTCCCTACAGTTGGGGGTCATGAGGAGGGCAAGACCCAGGAAGTCGTGGGAGCTCAGCCAAGGTGGCAGAGCCAGAGGGCGGCAGAGGCAGGGCTGGCTCCCGCCGGACGTCACGGAACACACAACCCACGCATGTAAGATGCACGATTCAGCGGGTTTTAGTTCATTCACAGTTGTGCAACCACAGCTGCTGATTCCCGAACAATTTCATCCCTCCCATCGGAAACCCTGTAACGACCCGCTGTCACCTCCCCCACCCTCCCCCCACTGCCTGACAGCCACGCAGCTACTTTCTGTCTCTACAGATTGACCTGTTCTGGACGTTTCATATAAATGGAATTGCACGACATGCAACATCTCATGTCTGGATTCTCTTCCTTAGCACAATACTTTTCACATTTGTCATTCGTGTCAAGCATCTATCAGCGCTTCCTTCCTTTGTATGACCGAGTAATATTCCACTGTGTGGACAGACACATTCTGTTCATCTGTCCATCAGTGGACGGGCATCTAGGTCAGCTGCTGCCCGTGGAGTGGTACCCATGGGGTGACTCTGTGCGTGTGGCGTGTTAGGGAGCCCCGTCTCCGCAGCATGACGCTCGAGGGATCCGCCATGCAGCTCCGGGGAATGGAGCATCAGGGACAAGCGTTCTCTGCTTCTGAGTAGTGTCCATATTGATCCATAAAGCCTTTCCAAATGGTTAACCCGACCACTGTGGCTGTGAGCACCCACGTGTGGGCTTCTTTGGGTCGGGGCAGGTTTCTGTGTCTCTTGTCCTTGGAGAGGACGTGCTGACTTGAAGCCCCTGTGTTCCTGTACCCGACCGAGGTCCAAGGCCAGGATAAATCTCTATTGACTGTAACGTCTCAGCACTAAGAACGTCTAATGTGATAACGCTTCTGACGACAGGGCGACAAATGCAAAGTGCAGATAATCCTCTTAATGTGTCCTCCTCAGCATTTACCACACAGGGAAAAACTGTGACCTTGAACTGCACAGAAGCCCTTTCTAAAACAGCCTTTAAGGCAGAGTCTCATGTGAGGAGAGGTGCATCAGCAACACTGACTCTGTGGCACCATGATGGGGAGCGAGATGTCCTCTTCAAGGACGTGCCCAGGCTGGTCGTGCCCGATGGGCGGGGAGCCGGAAACAGCAAGAAGCCTCCTGAGGCCGCTGGGCGACAGCCTGCTCCAGAAGGGGCAGTGGTGCAAGTGCTCAGTGTGGACGGTGCCGGCGGGGGTTCTCCCTGAGGAAGCCGTCCTGGGCCCTTGTCCCTCCACGTGGGTCTCCTTGCCACCCCGTCGCCCCTCCACCTCCCCCCACTGTAGCCTCCGTCGTCTCTCGGCTCTGCGCCCGCCGGCACCGTCACACCCCACCCCACGCCAGCCACTGGCACGTGCCCCAGCCGCCTCGCCACCAGACAACCAACCGGCAGCGATGGGCCAGCCCCGAGGTCAGCCGCGCTCTCCCCAGGGCACCGAAATCCACCAACCCCTCCTCCTTCCCTGTGTCCCCGCTCCCACCCTCCTCCCTGAGGGCTCCCTGAGCAGGTGTTGCTGTGGATGCACCTGCCTTGGGTGTGGGTCCCCGGGGACCTGGAAGGACACGGGTGGAGGGGGGGCTCTGGGGGGCAGGCGGATGGCACGCACATAATCATCTCCACGGCCTCCTGACACCCACCAATAGGACAGCGATGGGATAAGTGAGGCCTGAAGCCAGGAGGACGGAGAGGTGACAGCCACTGTAGAAAGAGGGCAGTGAACCCTGGGAAGAAGTGAGGAGGTAAGCCACCCAACGGAGCTGCAGAGCCAGGGAGCAGGGAGCAGGGCGGGAGGTGAGGGGCGGCACGCCGGCGCAGCGAGAGTTCAGGACTTCTGAGGCGGTTGACGTCGTGCTGGTAGCTTGAGATTGGCCACCGGAGGAACACTGGCGTCTCAGAACCCAGCAAATGCTACACAGCGGGGCTCCCCCCACTCCCTCCCCCAGAGAGCTGGTTGTTAAACATTGACCAGCACAGCACTGCTCAAATTCCTCCTCCCCAAACAGCCGGGGCTTCGGTGGACCTCAGTCAGGCAGGACAGGGGGCGTATTCTTGGCAGAACTTAACCCAGGGAGCCTCTGGACCCAAGACCCGTGGGGTCCAGACACCAAGTGTCGAGATGAGCAACCGCTTCCCTGACCCGATGCTCCCATCAGCAGACCCAGGGGGTCAGTCCAGAGTAAAGACCGAAGCATTCAGGTCATTGGAGGGGCCCCCGCTCCACTCCACTAGCTTGGGGGTCCCTCTTCAATGGGAATGACAGCCATGGGGCACAGTCATCTGGGGGACACCACCTCCACAGTGAAGGAGCCTGGGAGAAATAACAGAGAACAAGGGAAATAGAAGCCAGTCAGGAGCAGAGAAAACCTCACAGGAAGCTGTGCTTGACATTTTCCGAGACCAGAGGAGGCCATCCCTTGGTGAAGAAGACCCAGGTGCTTGAAAGGGGGCAGTGGCCGAGCAAGGATGAACCCCAGGAGACTAACGATGTCACCGGAACAGTCAAAGAAATTGCATATGCAGACTCGAAATAAACCCAGGGACACTTCTCGGTTAGCGGAGTGAAAATTCTAAGAGATGCAAGATGGGGAGAAAAGGAAATTAAAGGACCAGCTCCGGAGGCCCAACCTCCAGCTAGCGAGCATTCTGGAAGAGAAAACAGAGGGAGCAGAAGGGAGAGAATTACAGAATCACAGAAGAAACTGTCCTAGTGGTTTTTTCCCACAAGGAAATGGCCCACTAAGGGCGCCGTACAAAGGGCTCCACAAGAACCACATCAGATTATGTGAAAAGACAGAATGCTGGAGGAACGAGAGAGGACCTCAGAGGCTCCTGACAGAGGGAGGTTGCTTATTCCCAAAAGTCGGGCATTCAGAATTCCCAGAGCAGGAGATATCTCGACAGGAACTTGGAAGCTCATGTCTTACAGATATGTAAGTTTCTGGAAGCTGGAAGACAGCAGAAATGTCTTCAAAATTCCGAAGGAAAAAGAAATCCAAATCCTAAATCCAAGCGAGTAATCTATTAGGTTTGCGGGAGAATAAAGATAATTTTCAGCTGTGCAGTATTTCAGAATATCTTTCCCTGTACAGTCTTTCCTGGGACAGCGCTGGAGGATGTGCTCCAGCCAGCTGAAGGGGAAGGCCAGCGAGAGAAAGGCTGGGGGAGGAGGGGCAGGGGGCGGCCTGGCAGCCTGCGGGGCACAGACCAGATGCGCAGAGACAGGAGGCCACCAGGAACAAGGCAAACCTTGCAGGCTAGCTGATGGGGCCTAGTGGTGGAGCGAGGGCTTCAGCGCTCCGGTGGAATTCGAGAAAATTAACTTAGGGTCACAGGAAAAAAAAAAAAAGGGCAATCATTAACTGCAGGAAAAGCAAAAAATTACACAAAGAAGGAAATGTAATCCATAGCACAGAGTTGGCTCAGCGTGAGAGTATTCACCTTGTCATAGTAAAAATTAACAGAAGAAACTGCGGGAATTTAACCTAAAACCGCAATCTGCCTATAGCCGGAGGGCAGAGGCGGGAAGTCAGCAGATGTCTGGCCCCGGAGACTCCAGAGAGGGAGACCGGTGGGTGCTGTTCACGTGAGCTCAGTCACTCCCTTCCAGGTGGGTTCCGAGCAGCTGGGCACTGGCGGAGTGCTCTGGGTCAGGACTCAGCCACGCAGGGAGATAGGACTGAGGGTTTCATCACTTGTCTCCTGCAACTAATTGGCTTTTTTGGCCCCGTGTGTATATTAACTTGAATAAAAAATACTCTTACAGAAAATTAATCATCAAAGGGCAACGTTAACGAATGAAATAATACTCTAGAGTCCCATGCACATCAGTATCCAGGAATACACAAACTGCCGTCCGGAGTCTGGGTCCTGCTCTTGGTCCCCTCGGCTAGAAAGCAGGCCCAGTGCCCACCCTGCTCGGCAGTGGGAGGACGAAAGGAACCCAGCATGTCAGACGTGGATGTAACTGTACAAATATGTGTTGTGTGGTCCCATGAAAAGTGAGCTCTGTGCCCGACCCCTGGCAGGTCCTCAGGAAGGCAATTCCTTCCCACTTCCGCCCCTTCCTCCAGGTTGTCTTCCAGGCTCTCCCGAGTCTCCTGGGGAAGGGGGTGACAGCAGAGAGGCCTAGCCAGCTTGGCAAGGGGATGAAAGCAGGAGGACTTGCGACCCACACCAGGGGACTTCGTGTTTGCCTGACCTTGAGGAAGTCACATAACCTCTGAGTCTCCATGTCCTCTACAAGGTCAATCACAAGGATGCACCCTCTGCAGGGCTGGTGGGGTGACAGGGTGAGCAGAGTGTGAGGGCCAAGCCAGGCGTCTCACTGCCCCAAGGTCCGAGTCAAGACCTCTCTTGTCCCACAGAGCTCCAGGGAGGGGTGCCCCCAGACCCCCCCTTAGGAGGATGGCTGATGCCAGTTCTCGGTACAGCACATGCCGAACAGGCCCAGGCTTGGAGGAGATGAGCGCCGGCCACCAGAGTGGCATGATGTGGAGAGGCGAACAGTCCACACGAGGTCCACGGAGCCTCCTGGGCCCAGCGCTGCTCACAGCTGGCAGGGCCTCAGCTCCTGGGGGGCTGCTCTGGTGACAGAGAGTGAAGCTGATGTCACAGGCCTCCAGAAGCCCACAGAACATGGCACGGAGCACACAGTGACTGCGTGGAAAGGGGGCTGCAGCGGGAACAGCAGCCCAGAGGAGGGACAGCTCAACCCAGCTGGGAAGGAGTCAGAGGGTGCTGGGGGAGATGACACCAGAATGAGCCCACGACAAGCTGGCCCCGAAGCTCGCTCCTCCCTCCCTCTTCCTCTGCTCCCTGCATCCACCCTCCACATGTGAAGGCCAGGAAAGAAGAACCACGATGCTCCAGCACCCGCCACAGCTGGCCAGTCCCACCTGACGTCTCTGCTCTGGGGGCCAGGGCCCAGCTGGGACGTCAGAAGGGGAGGATCGGCCTCTGGGCGAGGCGGTGGTGGAATGAAGTCTGGCAGCTGAGCCTGTCTCCAGGCTAATGGGTTTCTGGTAGAAACTAGAGGATGAGAAACCAAGAAGGTTCCAGAACCCCCTGGCTGTCAGGACACAGGACAGGACTGCTGGAGAGCAGGCTGTGGTCGGCAGGAGGAGGAGACCCACAGGTGAGAGGCGGGGCCGGCAGCCGGCAGGAAGACACCAAGGCCCTGAGCATTACACAAGGAAGGGAAGGGGGCCCGTGGCCTGGGGCTCCTTAGGGGAGATGAGCTTCTGTTTTCCCAGGTTCAGTTCTCAGGGAGACGTGAAACTGACGCTCAGAATACTCCTTCTCCAGGGCTTTCCAGCGAACAAGCAGCAGAGCCAGACTCCGAATCCAGGTCTGATTTCAAAGCATCCCCCCAAACTCTGCTAGCCGGCCTAGAAACAAAAAGAGGGCAGTGTCCCGATGCTGGAGAAATCTGGGAAGAACGCCAAAGACAGAAGGCGGAGCTGCATCAGGACCCCGTGCCCGTGGAGCGCGTGAGCACGGACACAGCAGGGCCACCCGGGCTCCCAGAAACCCGCGTGTCCCCGGCAACCACTGGCACTGTGCAGGGCCGAGCGGCAGGCACCCAGCCGGGGGCCCAGCAGCTCCCTGCTTCTCGCCTGGGCCAGCTGCATTCTAGGGCCAGACTGGTGAGAGGAGCTGCAGACCATCACTTCATCCTCCCGCTAGTAACAGCTGGGGAGGAGAAGGAGCAGAACAGCCCCAGTACCGCCGGGGCCTTGGGCGTCCCCCGCATTTCAGGGCTCTCCTCTTCCCAGCGGCAGAAGGCAAACATCATCACCCTGGGTCAGAGTCGATACTGGGGTGCAGGGAGAGCAGGTAACCTGCTCGAGGTCACAGCTGCCCTGAGATTCAAGTTCTAAGTCCCCAGGACTCCTCAGTGCTCGCTCACATCCAGCGTTCACTCATTCACTCACTGCCCACCCCGCTGGTGTTTATCAAGGGCCGAGTACCGTGCACCTGCCGGGGCTCGCGGTGAAGGCCGGCCTGGGACGTGAGCGAACGGGAGACACGTCTAACCACTACTCCTGTTCACACCCTGAACCACCGCAGCCAGCCTTCGAGACGAGAGGGAAAGGCCAAGGCCCAGGGAGGCTCGGGAACCTGTGTGAGGCATCACAGGAAGCAGGTGTCGGAGCCAGGAGGTGAGCCCAGCAGCCTGACTCCCGAGCCTGTGTTCTTTACCACGGGGCAAAACCTGCAAGAACCATCACGGTTGGTAAACGTCCAGCGGACAACCTACAGAGCTCTCAGGGCAGAGTCGCTGACCAGGGAAACTTCTGGAAGGCCAGACCTGAGAGATGAGAGGAGTCACTCGGGCAAAGCAGGGAGAGCTGGTTGTTCAGAGAGCGGGGGTGAGAGCCAGGGGCCCCTTCTAGACCCAAAGCAGCTTGGCCCAGCCAGGGTTTGGAGAGGCCCGGGAGGCAGAGAAAGGATGTAAGGTGACCCCAGGAAACGCCCCGTTCAGTCCAACAAGTGCACACTGGGGTCAGTGTGGGACGCGATGCACGCATGCAGATGGCTTTGACATCCCAGCTGCAAGGGGCCAGCCGGGACGCGGGGCGACGGGCCCACCCTGCCCTGGAGATGGGTGGTAGGGGCTGCAGACGGGCAGCAGAGCCGTCTGCTTCCTTCCGATCCTGACCTGCCTCCACGAGTGTCCCAAGGTCACCAAGAGTTCCCTCTAACTGCTGTCTGCAGACTTGCCATTCGAGGGTGCCTCCAAGTGGGAAAGAACGCCTCCTAAGAGGATCATTTACTCTTAGGTCATAGTCACGTTTTAGAGATGGAAGCATGGTCATGAGTTGGCCGAGCTTCTGGATGAGAGCGCCGTCGTGGGCCCCGGCCCTGCTGGGAACGGGGTGTCCCGGGGGCTCCTCCCCCCGCCCGCTGCTCAGAGCCCTCCTGCAGCCCCAGGCTGCCCCCCGCACACGCTCTGGCTTTCCTTCCGCCCCAGTTTAAATGTCTCTTCTCATATTTTTTTACGAGTCTTTATAAACCACTGATGTCCTGTCTTCAGTCAGGTTGGACGTGAATAGGCACACGTGCCAACAGCTATTGGGCACCGGACCGGCGCCCGGGGCTTCGGCACATCCCGCCTGCGAGCGGACGCTGCGCACCCAGCCGGGAGCCCCGTCAGGGAGGCTCCAAGAGGCGGCCTCCCGTTCACCGAGAGCAGCTGGTGAGGCCCAAGGTCTCAGGCATCTCCACCGCGACGCCAAGGCCGGAACGGCTCCGACTTCTCCAAAGACAGAGTCTTAGAACGTTACTTATGGCCGCGGCATCTCAGAAGGTCCCTTCTCCTTGCCCGCAGAGCCGCTGAGAGGATGAGTGAGCGGGAAAGGCCAGGGCGGGAAGAACCGCGGCTCAGCGTGGCTTCAGGCACCCAGGCCCGTGACGTCCTCGCGTGTCACCCAAATGAGCTGCTGCAGGGTGTGGGAAAGGCCCCCGGGCCATCCTGGCCTCCCTGCCGCACGGACTTGGTTGGACCTCACTTCTTGCTCCCGACCTGTCCCCCGTGGCTGCTTCTTGCCCACTGTGGCCACGAGGCTGGGGGGCAGAGCGACGGGCAGCCTTCGCTTTAGAAGGCTTCTCCTTTGTGAGGGTTCAAGTTATTTCCGTGTATGCCACTGCGGGAGGGCACAACCATGAGCCCCTGCTCCTCTACAGTGCGGTGGACGGGCCGCGGCTCAGGGAAAGGCATTTCGGGGACAACCTCCAACAGCACAGGGCCAGGAGACATTAGGAACTGCGCCCTGGAGGGGAGGGGGCCTTATCCATACCCTACAGAGCCATTCCAGAATCCCCGAGACAAAGAGGAAGATCCCAACAACGTGCCGAATTAACGCAGAATCTCAAGATTGTGTTCTTAGGCTGCTACTGTACCAATGTTCACTGGGCGACTGACACACGCTGATTACACACGCATGTGGGGCTCATCGGCCTCATTTCACAGATGAGGAGACAGGCTCGGGCTCGTCAGGCAACCTGCCCTAGGCCCTGGCTTCTCTGACTCCGTTTGCCGCACTCCCCTTTCCAGGTGCTAGGCCCGCGCCGTCACTCTCCTTAGGAGCTCAGGATAAGGTAAAAAGAAAGACAGCGCAAAATGTTCAACAGCCTGCTGTTTGGAAAAACAACAACAACAACAAAAAAAACTTGACTTGTCATATTTGCCAATTTCCATGGTGGAAGTACTTCCCACCCAGCTGATTTCCAGCTACCAGTGTGATGTTAACTAGTCACAGAACTCCTGCAAATATGAGCAAGTCCACATGCACTCCAGCACACGCCTGGACAGATGTCCTCCTCTGCCATCTCACTCATTCTGGAAGGATCCGTTCAAATGTCAGCACCTCGAGAAAGCCTTCCGTGACCTCCCAGCACAAACCACACCATTTCCCCGACCCCTCAGCCCCTCGTACGCTTGGCAATCACAACAGCTATTCCCCAGCAGGATCACTGTTGTGGGGAACCCCCAAAGATAAGGAATGCCTCCCCCACTTGCTGTTATACATCTGTTCTCTTCATTTCTTCTCCTTTCTGATTTAAAGTGTCAGTCTATCTGGAATTTACTTGTGTAAAGGGGGGGCCCAAGGGAGACAGTGTTTCAGAGACTTTAACTCTGGTTAAACTCCACTTATGAGCAGACAGGCAAAAAAAATCTAAATAAAATATTAGCAAACCAAATCCAGTAGTGCATCAATAGAACAGAATTCACCACAACTAAGGGTGGTTTCTTCGGACGACAGTTCAGAAACCTATCAGCCTGAATCACCACAACATTTAAAATGGGAAAGAAATTACGATTGTGTTAATAAATGCCAAAAGTCATTTGATGAAAAAAAAATCAGAAGACTTCAGAAAAAATAGGAACAGAAGAAGACAAAATTATATGAAACATTTTTATTAAAAAAAGCACATATTTTACCTACACGGTTGATCCTTGAAGAGCATGGGGGGTTAGGGGTGCTGACCCCTCATCCCATGCAGTCAAAAATCTGTGTATAATTTTTTCCTTCCCCGAACTTAACTACCAACAGCCTACTGTTGACCAGAAGTCTTACTAATAGTGTAACAGTCGATTAATGTCTAATTCGTATGTTACGTGGTGTACGTACTGTATTTTCACAATAAAACCAAAGAAAAGGAACTGCCAAGAAAATCACAAGAAGAAATACATTTACAAGACTGTACTGTATATGTGGAAAAAAATCTGTAAGTGGACCTCTGCAGCGCAAACCCGTGTTCAAGGCTCGACTGTACGTGTACATATACATTTGTTTCTAATTTCTAATTAGAATGTTAATTTTCAACTGAACAAAAATACTCTTAAATTTCACATGGACATGTAACTAAGGAAAGTATAAAGAGACCAGCAAGGAGGGACCTGCTTTGCAGATATTAACACAGCCTAAAGCAGTCATGATAAAAGGGATGGTATCTGTGCAGAAATAGGCAAATCTCTTCAATATGACAGATAGGAGGCTCCAGAGATAGATCCACGTTTATAAAGAAATGAAATATATCACATAGGTGGCATGTTGATTAGGAGGAGAAAGAGTGGTTTTTTAAAAAATAAACTGGTGCTGAGGTGCTTGGGTGGCTCAGTCGGTTAAGTTTCCGACTCTTGATCTCGGCTCAGGTCATGATCTAATGGTCTGAGATGGAGCCCCGCGCTGGGCTCCACGGTGGGCAGGGGTCTGCTTGAGATTCTCTCTCTCCCTCTGCCCCTCCCCTTGCATGTGCAGGAGGGAGAGGGAGAGAAGCAAACTCCACTGAGTGTGGAGCCTGATGTGGGGCTTGATCTCATGACCCTGAGCCGAAATCAAGATTTGGGACGCTCAACCGACTGAGCCACCCAGGTGCTCCTATAAATGGATAAATCTTTAAAAAAATAAAATAAACTGGTCCTGGCACAACAGACTAAACATCTCAGAACAAAAAAATCAGGATCCACCTCATTGTACACACACAAGTAAGTTCCAGATAGACTGACACTTTAAATCAGAAAAGAGAAGAAATGAAGAGAACAGATGTATAACGGCAAGTGGGGGAGGCATCCCTAAGCAGACAGACAAACCCGACCGCAGAAAGTGGACTTTATACAGCAAAAGCCATGTAAACAAAACCAGAAGAAACACCCGAGCCGGAAAAGCTACCTGCACCTCATCTAACAGTCGGTTCTTACGCCCAGGCTACAGTTTCCTACAAACAGGTAAGAGAAAGAAAGCATCTTATAGAAGGCATGCACGGGGCACTGAAGGAGAGGCACTCGCAGGATCCACGAGCACGAGATGGCTGGGGCAAGGCAAATCAGATCAGCAATGGCACGTTTCACCCAGCAGCTTGCAAATACGAGGATGGGGACACCTCCACAGCAGCGCCTACCTGGGCAGCAGGCTCGGGTTGCCCTGAAATGTCAGGTCCGTGGACCTTAGAGGGATGCCAAACATAGTAGGGTCCCATGTGTGTAAACCAAGTACGTCTCATACGTACGTAAATATACCAATACGCAGTGACATGAGCCTAGAGAAATGTGTAGGGAGATATAAATCCCCATATGTATACAAGGGTGCTGGTACTGGGTTTCTGCTCGGAAGGATGAAAACAGCAGGGAGATCAATACCTTTCATACCTCTGTGTATTATTTCACTGGTTAAAATAAATGGGGACTACTTTATAATTTAAAAAATGTGATACACGGTTTTTAAGTGCTTTCTAGACTGCAAACCTCTGCCAGTGGCAAGGCTTGATAATTGGTCTAACCATCATCATTGCTTACAGGATCCATGAGCTTGTTAGGGCTTCAGAGTAGAGCGATCAAGGATTCTCGGCACCGTAATAACCTGGTAAATAGGAATCAAAAAGGTAGCAGCTGGAGCTCTCCCCGCGGAGCTCAGTGGAGAGAGAATGAATCACAGCACCATGCTTGGCTATTGGCTGGGCCTAAATTGCTCCCCACTCTGAGAATTAGTTAAGTGGCTGAGCAATAAAGCAGAGAGATTTGAGAGTTCTTTCTCAGCACAACGGCTTTGACTTCTGCCCTTTCAGTCAGCACGGCTTCATCAGGGGCTCAAGCGCGCTACAAAGAGTCCCAGGCGGGGACTGGGGAGCGCACGCGCCCGCCCCCATCTGCTGCCCCAGCAGCTCTCTGTGGCCTTGAGGCTCTGGGCAAGTCACTTCCTCCCACTCAACTCAAACGCCATCACTGGAGCTGAGCTGGGCCGGACCCATGCCTTGGGGTGCATGGGTGCCTCCCTCGGTCTGTGCGTCAGTCCAGGCCGAGTGCTGGGCACCAAGGAATCAGACATGGGGAGGCCACACGGACCCTGGCCCGAGATGGCTCGCAGGTCACGACCACAATGGCCTTCTCAGTGCAACCCTCCCAGCTGCAAATGGAAGGGGCTGAACCCACATACTGCCCGGTGCCTGTGCCCGACCCTTGGGGACAGACAGACCCGGCTCAGAGCCTCGGTCAGAAGAGGGGTGCACATTCACAGACTGTCGTTGCTCGAAGAGGGTGCCACAGGACTGGTGCATGTTAAGAGGCCCCCACTGAAAAGACGTTTGAGCCCAGAGCAGCAGGATGGGGCGAGGCGGGCTCTGCCCTGGCTCCCCAGGGAGGAGGCAATGGGGCTGGCCACTGCGGGGCTCCCATGCACTCGTGTCCCCTACCAGCGCACAGACTTGTCAGGAGCTGGGACCACGTGCGGCCCGAGGCTCTGCAAACACGAAGATGGACAGAGCCTTGCTCCCCACTGTCTTGGTCCACTCGGGCTGCTGTAACAACAGACACAGGCCCGGGGCTCGGACAACAGGCGCTTCTTTCTTACAGCTCTGGAGGATGAAGTCCAAGACGAACATGCTGGGAAGCTAAGGGTCTGGCGAGGGCTTGCCCCTCAACTTGCAGACGGCTTCCCCTAGTGTGAGTGTATGGGGAGCGCATGAGCTCCCTCTGATCTCTCTTCTTACAAGGACACCAGTTCTATGAGACCAGGGCCCCGCCCATATGACCTCCTTTAACCTTCTTTCCGTAGAGGCCCCATCTCCAAAGGCAACCACACAGGGGGTTAGGACTTCAACATATGAATCTGTAGGGGACACAAACATTCACTCCAGGTGAATGTTCTGGTGCCTGACATGGCAGAGGGGGTTTGGAGGAAAGTCCAAGGTACAGGGGTGTTGGGGAGTGGGGTGGAACCTGGACGCCAGGCCAAGGATGTCATTCTACAGCCCCCAAAACCACCGGAGACCCAAGCAGGGGATCCAGGCAGCCCAATGAGATCAGGGGATGTGACCATTTCTCCAATGCTGCTTGGACATCTGGGCCTCTAGCCCTGCACCAGGCGCTGCCACACGCTGGGAAGGAACTGGACTGGGTCCTGGCCTTCGTGGATCTCCCCTGTGGGCGGGGGAGACAGGGACACCACAGCACGGTCCGGGCGGTAAGTGGGCGTCGGAGTGTGCGGGAGTCGCCTGAGGAGGAAGACCAACCTGGAGGGATGCGAGGAGGCCAGAGGCTCCTGGAAGGATCCATGCCCACGCTCGATGGTGAACCATGAAAAGTTTTTCTGGGGTTTGGAAAGAGCACTGCCTATAGGCTGGGCAGCATGGGCAGATTATGCAGCACCCCTCCCCCTCCCCGTAAACTGGGGGAGGAGACCATGTCAACAGGGACCTGGATCATGGAAATGCTGCGGGGGCCTGTGGGATGTCCGGCATGTGTCGTGGCCACTGATGCCAGGATGGCTGAGGCGAGAGAAACCGAGAGGGACCCTCACTGCCGGTGGGCACTGCCCTCCACAAGTGCGCTCACGGACACGGGCCTGAAAGGAGCGAAGGGTTTTTTCCTTTCTCAAGGGTCCTGTGACCTAAGCTTGGGCTGGCTGGGCTTGCTGTACTCTGGGACGCCTCAGAGCCTCCCCGATGCTCATGAGAGTCTCCAACAGGGAGGTCAGCATGCCGAGGGCAAACATCCTTCCCTTACACAGAGTGTAAGGAACTAGGGCTCCCAGAGATGGCTGGTGTGGGTGCTGGACGGGGAGCAGTCTCCTGGGGAGTGTGGGCAGACTGATCAGGGTGTGGGGGTGCAGGGAGACACCACTGTGGCCAAAGAGGGAGAGTCCTGCACAGGTGGGCGCAGGGAGTGAGTCTGCTGGTCCTCCAGGTACCATCGCTTCTGGGGGCGGGGGGGCCGGTGGGCCCAGCCCTGGTTCTGCTACCGAGAAGATGTGAGGGGGGGCCAGTCTTCTCTTTCAACAACCCCAAAACAAAGGGTATGCCAGAAACCTGTGGTCCGTGACGCGCTCTCCAGGCATCAGGGGTTAGTTATTACGTTACGCGGTAGAATTAGGAAGTCAGATACCCCCCTACAGCACAGCTTCCCCGCCCCCCTCAGAGGGACACCTGGAGTGCTGTGGTTGTTGAGCTGCCTTCCTTTGTTTCTAAGCAAAACTTGGCCATTAAGCTCCAAGCAAGGACAAGTGGGTTTGGGATTAGCTACAAATATCTGCCCTGGATCACTGGGCCAGGTGGGGTGGCCACTGGGATGGGCCAGCTGAGCGCTGGAGGAGCGTGGGCCCAAACAGGAGGGGACTGGAATGATCTTATTGTGGGCAGGAGCCTGGGTGCAGAATCTGGTGTTGGGACCTGGAAAGGACCTAGAGGCACGACCCACAGAGCAGCCCGTGCGGGGCCAGCTGGAGGGGCAGCTCCAGGGCTCCTGCAGCTGGCTTCCCGTGTGGGGCCCGTGGCTGCACTGGGTCCAGAATGGGCTGGTGCGGAATTCCATCAGGGCTGGCTGTCCGGCCCACCCAATCACTCAGCACAGCACTCAGAGCTGCGCCCAGGCCATGCTGGCTGGCTGGCTGGATGAGGGCCACAGGCGGCAAGACGGAGGGCAGGGCTGCAGGACTGGGGAGGAGCTGAGCTGCGGGGGCATCAAGTGCGGCCTCAGGATTCCCCGATTTGACACTCTGACCCAAGAATCTCTGCCCTCCATCCCTGCGGGATCAATTAATGTTCCCAATAAAAATGGAAATTTAATTTTCATAATAAGTTCTAAGAAAAAGGTGACTTCCACCCCCGGGAAATCACGTGCCCTGGCTGGTTTGCTTTTAGCCAGGCGCCCTGTGGGAGAGCCGGCGCCGCATGCCCCACAGAGGACCCAGGAGCAGCTCACCCAAACAGAAAAGCGGGTGCTCTCAGAACGACCGCGCCTCCCACACAACGGGCAGAACTGCGTGTTGGTGCTGAACAACTTGCAGCTGCTCCCTCCCTCACACTTGCATAAACCTGAATATTTATGGAGCAGGGGCAGGGCCGGGCTCCTGAAGTGAACGTGAACGCAAGCATGAGGCCACGGTGGCAGAAGCTGGCTGGGGGCAGGGGAGGGGCAGGAGGGCAGCACGAGAGGTTCTCCCAGCTGCTCCTGCTCCTTGCTGTGGTGGGCAGGCTTCGAGAGCTGTGCGGCCACAGGCAGACAGAAACCCAGCTCTGGGGCTGGGAACAAATTCCGGGGCACTGTGAACCCTCGGAGATCTGTGATCTGCTCCGGCAAAGTGGCCGCGGGGTTGAAAGGACGAGATGAGAGGTGGACCAGAGGAGACGAGGCCTGGGCAGCCGAGGCTGTGGCCCCTGTCCTCCCCGGGAAGCAGCTGAGGGAGAACAGTCAGCCATGGATAAGGCACGCCTGAAGCCAGGTGGGCAGTGACTTGGGGAGGGGGAGACTCGGCAGGGACACTGCCAGAGTCCTGGGTGGTACCAGGGGACGTGACAGAGGAGGACAAGGCCTTAGATACGGCCCTGGTTTCTGGCGACTGTGGGAGAGACGGCGTGCTGGGAGAGGAGGCTGGAGGAGCCCGAACCAGATCCCCGTCGGGGATACCCTGAATGGCAGACAGACGGTCCAGCAGGAGAGGATCCTTGGGTGAGAGGCCAAGGCAGGCCATCCTGGGGGGACATTCCCGGGGACCCGGCAACAGGAGGCAAGAGACAGACCTCAGGGAAGGAGAAGCGATTATGAAGCCCTGGGAGGCCCGAGCACAGGTGAGATCGCTCTAGGGCCTCTGGCGTGCAAGGCGCTTTGTATTTGCAGCCTCCTTCAATCCCATGACTTCCCCGCAGAGGGAGAGCAGCCACCTCCTCTGTGCAGCTGAAGCAGTGGTGCCCCGAGGAGTGCAGTCAGGGCCCCGATGCTGCTGCGAGAAGTAGAACCAGCGGCTGCCCTATGTCCCAACCAGGCGAATGCGTGATGAGTGACCCCCGCTAGTGTCCGAAGCCCATGTATGTGCTCCCGCAGTCACCATGTGGAGCCCTGGGGCCGAGAGCCATCAGGGCGTCTGTAGGGCTGAGGGCCTCTTTCTGCCCCATTTCTTGGTTTCCCACACCCCCAGCCCCCTAGACTGGAGGCAGCACAGAGACGCATCTTTTCAGCACCCAGGTTATTAAACAGCGTCTGCTGGGATTCATGGTGCAGCAAGGGTGCAGAGGCCACGTCGACCGTGGGGCCCGCAGCCAGGCGCCCAGGCTCCCAGGGCAAAGGGAAGAATGGGGAGAAAGGGACGAAGAAAGGACCAGTATTCCTGAGCACCAACCATCTGCCAGACAGCCCCTATACCTCATGTTACTGTCACCAGCCCTTCCCAGCCAGCCCAGTGGCACGGATCCCTGTGCCGCAGGAGGTAAAACGCAAGGCCACAGGTTAACGCAGAGCTAGGGGTACAGCACCCCATCTCTTCCGCCATTTACAAACAGGTGCTGAGTGTCCCCTGTGCACAGAGCTGTGGATCCAGGGTCACTGAGTGCCCCAAGCTAAGGAGTCCAGGATAGGGAAGCCACTGAGAGAGGCCACATGCAGGCTGATGTGCTGTGTTTAGAAAGATCATTCTGGATTGAGTACATGGGTGGGTTGGAGGTGTGCATCCATTCATGGAACACGTGTTGCTAAGTGCCAGGCATGTGCTAGGAGCTAGCTCCACAGGAAGCCTGGTGGGTGCAGACGAGTAAGTGAGTGCTCTGTGGCGAGAAGACATGGCAGGAAGTCTGGGCGCCAGGACCTCCGAGTAGGGTCCCCTGTGCATGTGGGGAGAGAGGCTGATGATAGCAGTGGCCCAGGCACAACAGGGGAGGGTCTGCATGAAGGCCCCGCACAGGAAAGGGAAAACATGGCGGATTCAAGACAGATTCCAGAAATAAAACTTACAGGAAGTTACCAAAAAGGGATGGGGACACAGGTCAAAAGGGACTCCCAGCATTCAACAGGTTTCCGATAGTTGGTCCTAACAGACAGGGGCCAGAGAAAGACTACCCCCGCCTGCATGCACACATGCTCACACTAATGTATGCATATATACACACACGTGTGCCCGCACTACACAATCAGATGCACATGCACACACTAGTATACACATACACACATGTGCACACATGTACACGCAAATCACTGAGATGCACATGCATACACATGCTAATACACACCTACATACACACCTGTGCACACATGTACACAGATCACGCTCAGATGCACACATGCAAATATACACACACATACATACGTGTGTGTACACACAGATCACCCACAGACACGTGCATACACACTCAGGCAAATATGGACATATATACATGGGTGCACACACACATAAGTCACTCGGATGCACATGCAGACACAACTGTGCACACACATACACACAAATACACTCACAGATGCGCATGCACACACGAGTACACACGCATGCAAGTATGCACACGTGTACACAAATCCGTGCTCACATGAGTACACGTGCGCAAGTATGCACACATGTACACAAATCCATGCTCACACGAGTACACACATGCACGCAAGTATGCACGTGTACACAAATCCGTGCTCACACGAGTACACATCCGTGCTCACATGAATACACACACACAGATGTGTACGCTAATACACATGCATGCATACACACTAATGCACATATTTACACTCGTACATGTATCTGCACACACATACTAATGCACACATACATGCATGCACTACTACACATTCAGACGTGCACACATGCGTGCAAACATGCTAACATGCACGCACACCTGTGTGCCTGAATGCAAGTGCACATACATGCATGTGCATATACACATATGAGCAAACGCATGCTGGCACATGCATACACACTAATATACACATACATGTATGTGCACACACTAATACACTCAGGTACACACCTGCGTGCACCAGGACACACATGCACACATACACTAATATATACATATGTACACACATGTGTGCACGTGTACCCTAACACACATATAACTCATATGCAAATCGTCTCAATTATAACATGTGCTCTCTTCAAGGAACTGGGATGGCTTTGGATTTCCACCAAACTCAGGCATCCCCTGGATCCCCCAGCCTGTGGGCACACCCCCATGTCATCCTCAGGTGGAGAGCCCTTCACGAGCGGGGACTCTCACACTAATACGCACACACACACTAGCCCTCTGTGCTCACAACCGCTGGACTGGGGGCCGGGCACTACATAGGAGACACTCTGAACACAGTCCCATTTTTACGCAAAGCAAGTGTGTGGCAGTGAGGCCATTGCTGAAATCACTTTAGTGTGGGAATCGGAGGTTCTGAAGGATTAAGTCACTTGCTGGGGGCACCTGGGCTGACTGGTGGGAGAGCCAGCATGTGCCCAGACAGCAGGAGCCCACGAGTCACCGGCACCACCCCAACCTGCTCATCACGGTCCTGGATGGCCCTTGTCCCGGCTTTGGGTCCACAGTCACTCAGCTGGCCCTCTGCCCTGTGTCCCCAGGTCCTGCCTCCTGTCTCACGGTGCCCGTGCTGCCATCCTGCCTTCCAGGCCGTCCCGGCTGTCGCCTGCCACTAATGTTACGGAAGTGGTGAGGGCAGGGGTTACCCCGAGGGGCCTCGTTCTGGGGCTCTTGAGTTTGGTCAGGAAGGCGTTCTCTGCCCTGCTGCACTCGCAGGTCTCCCCAGATGGAATCTGAGGCCTCGGGAGGGCATTTCTCATCAAAGTGCAAAACAGCCCTTTCCGCCTTGGCCTTCCTGGAGAGAGGCAGCCCTTGCACGAGGACACCTGAGTCTGTGAAATCTAACCAGGCTCCTGCAACGTGGAGACGGGGTGCCCAGGACATCCAGCACAACAGCTTGTGAGACCTGCCATCCCAGAGTCCTGTTCTAGTCATTTCGGGGGGCAGGGGGCGGGGAAGAGGAGTCCGATTGCTACATTGCCCTGGCCTGCCCTGCTGCCCTAGGCCTTAGCTTCACCATCCTGAATGCAATGAGCTCCTAGCTAAGAGCAGGTGTCATATTCTGGGGAGAAGTACAAAAATGAGCCCCATCGGACTGAGCAAAGGGGTCGGCCCTGTGCTTGGAACACCTTACCTTGGCTGACTTCTACTCACTGTTCACCATTCTGCCCAGAACAGCCTCCTCCAGGAACCAGTTTTGGCCTCCAAGCTGGATCGGCTGTCCCTCCCTCCGGACAGAATTCTAGGATGACCCCCAGTGACCAGCACCCTTGAGTGTGGGTAGAACCTGCAAATGGGATATCTCACTATGTGATAATGTGACCTTATCTGGCAAAGGGGAGATTATCTGGGTGGGCCTGACCTAATCGGGGGAGTCCTTTAAGAGCAGAGGATTTTTTTCCACTGCTCTCAGAAGAGGAAGTCAGAGATGCAAAACAGGAATGGGATGTGATAGGCCCTTGCAGGTCTGGGATGGAGGGGCTATGTGTCTAGAAGCTGACAGTGGCCTCCAGCTGACAGCAAGGAAACGGGGTCTCAGTCCTAAAGCCACAGTCCTAAATTCTGCACACAACAAGAATGACTTTGGGAAGCCAATTCTTCCCCAGAGCTGCAGGCAAGAATTCCACCCAAGAAACACCTGGATGCCAGCCCTGTAGTACCCTGAGCAGAGAACCTTCCTGAAGCCTGTAGCCCCCTTACCCTCGCTGATTTCTCTGTAACTTTCAAGATCCTGCCAACAGCAGGGGCCGTCTGCCTGGGTTTCCCCAGAGGATTCTCCTGCTGCCTGCTGGATAAGGAGTGCTCTGGGCAGGCTGCTGATCCTTTCCCATCCCAGCTGAGACCCTCTCCCCTCAGGTGACCATCCAGCCTCCTCCACACTGGCTTGGAAGAAGCTGGTTACAAAAAATCTGGCCACTGGCACCAGTCAATTGCAGATCATAGCTGAGCAGCAGACACAGTCCCCTCCTCACATGAAGCCCACGGTGCACTGGCAGGTCCGGCCCTCCCCCCAGAATAGGTGAAAAAGTGGGGCATTTCCAGAAGAAAGTGGTACCAAACTGGAGAGATCCATTTAAAGGACATTATGGACTCATAAGGTGTTCCCTGTCCCTAGAATGACGATTTTAGCTTCCTTCCGTCTTCACAGGCGGGAGGGAGAGAAGGAACTTGAACGTGGGGGAGGGGATCAGGGCCACACTGGGGGTTATTAGTAGGTAGAGCTGCCATAATTCAACTGGGATCAGAAAGGTGAGTGACGTCTGCAAGGAGGAGTCTCGGCAGGAGAGACAATTCGGGTGTTTGTTTGGAGTGACCTGGCTTTAAATCCCTGTCCCAACACCGGCCAGGCATATGACCTCAGGGAGCCCATGGGACCCTGTCCTGTGATGTAAACTGGGGATAAAATACCCACCTCAGGGGCACCTGGGTGGCTCAGTCATTAAGCGTCTGCCTTCGGCTCAGGTCATGATCCCAGGGTCCTGGGATCGAGCCCCACGTCGGGCGCCCTGCTCCACGGGAAGCCTGCGTCTCCCTCTCCCACTCCCCCTGCTTGTGTTCCCTCTCTCACTGTGTCTCTGTCAAATAAATAAAATCTTTAAAAAAAAAAAAAATACCCACCTCAGTCCCTAATGAGCTTGGGATGCAGTAGGTGCTCAATAATTACTAGCCACTCTGCCCTCTTAGCAGTTGCTGGTGCCGTGCTTAACACATTCGTGAGGCTCTGCTGGGCAATAACCTCAGCCAAGGTCAGGTGTGACTCCCGTCACGGCACACCTGCACTCACCAGCAGCAGAAACTCTGGGCGATTCCATGGCTACAAACTCCTATCTGGGAAAAGCTCCAAGGACAGCAGAGAGCTATACTGGGAATACTTAGGCAAAGATTCCTATAGCCCGGGCCAATTATGTGTTCATTATATGATGTACGTACTGAAAGGGAAGTAGCTTTTTTATGAAGATGGAGAGCGAAAGTCACAGCACGTGTGAGTATCTCCCTGCCAACGAGACAGAGTGGGGCCGTGTGGCGAGCGCCGGGGAAGCTGTCCTCTAGGACTTAGCCCTCGGGACCTCCTGGAGCATCACATATGCATACTTTGGTCGTACCAAGCCTCCAACTGCTGGAGCGGAAGCCCAGAGAGATCCACTCAGCCAGCCGACTGGAGTCGGTAGAACAGCCTGAGCTTGGACTCCAGTCTGGCAGGCTATAAAGGTTCGTTTCCCCTCCTGTCCTTGGTTATAAGCAGTCCTACATGCTGACATCCCTTCCCTCGGTCTGTGCAGAAGCGTGAGGGGGTCACACCCGAGAGACACACGGGCTCCATCAGCAGCACCCCTATGTCAAGACGTGGAGCCGCACTCAGCTCAAGTCACACACCCAAGTGGCAGCCCCGCTGCGTGGGGCCAGCCGTGTCGGCTCCAGGTCCAGGGACTGCCACCACCCACAGTCGTCCAGTAGGACCTTTCTAGTCCGTGTGCTGCGGCTTCTCGGACTTCAGCTTGGACAGGGTCGCTGACACGCTGGGGCAAAGGTATCAGAGGTAAAGATGGCCCCGCGACGTGGCATGGGGCTGGCTGGGAGGGTCTGCAGCGGCACGGTCTAGTGTTAGGTGATTCTCCTGCTGGGGGGTTGGAAGCTGCTAAGAGGGCAGTTAATGAGGGCAGTTAATGAGTATGAGCATGATCACTGGCTTCTAAACTAGGGGGCTTGGGGGAGAAAGCACCCCCAGCCCCCACCCACGCGAACAGCTCACCTGGCCTCCTCAGCCCCTACGACCACAGCAGAGCTGCCTGTTATCTGTTGGTTGTGGATACATCACATCTGATTAAGTCTGAAGACCACTGAGCCCAAGGGTCGAAAGGGCCTTCCTGGCTCTGCTGCTCCCGCCAGCCCGGGGATGGGAGTGTGCCCGTGTGCGCGCACACCCTCTCTGGACCCAGCCACCCGTCCATCTGTGCGTCTACTCCACATCCACGAAACAGCCAGACTAATGACCCTGGCGAGATCGCGGGAGGCAGAGAGGAAGGCTAGTCGCTGCCGCCACCGTGAACTGACCCAGGCCCGGCCGACAGCAGATAAGGAGCCCCGTTGCCAACTCCGCTTTCTTTAATTAAGGGGGAAATTGATAAGAGCTGTCAGAGTGAAACGAAGAGACTCTAAGCCTCACTGGTTTGCTAAGACATGAGAGGCACAACTGAAGATGAAAAGGTTTCCCCAGAAAGCCCCCAGAAGCAGGAATAGCAAGAAGAGCATAGCAATCCTGAAGGGCGGACCCCACCCCCCAGTCTCCAGCAAAGCCTGTGGATGAGGCTGGATCTCGCCAGTGGGTTGGACAAACTGTATTTTATATATATATATAAATAGTGCTTTTCACCAAAGGAAGCTGAAACAGCGCAAAGGAAAGTGCTCCTGGAGAAGGAATGCATCCTCACTTCTCAGGCATCAAAGGACACCTGCTCTGGTTCTGACCCTCTGACCTGGGGCTGGGCCTGTGCCCACCTCCTGGGCTCCTCCCCATGCCCAAGGCACCGGAGGCCCCAGGATGCAGCCCCAGGCCATCTGATCCCCGAAGCTGCAGTCCTCAGGACTGAGGGCTCTTCATCTGGATGCAGGGAGAGAACAGAAGAGAAACGGCTTGGCTTCCCAAAAGTCACTCGGAATGTTCTGTTGAATTCCCATGAGCAGAAACCAAGGCTCTGAGAAATTTCGGCATACATGTAATTTGTTCTGAGAAGAAACAATTGTTCTTCCGGGAGGATTCTTCTAATTGGAGACATTTTACTTTCTAAGCTAAAGAATATGATCTTTCAAACGCTCCAGCGTTTTTCTATTCTCGCTGCCAACAGTAAGATGTGGCTCCCTTCGGGGAGTCGGAGGCTTAATGGGAAGCTTGCTGCTGCTTCAGACTCTATTTCTTTTTTTCCCTCAAAAAGAAGAACAAGGCTGAGGACTTAAAGCCTGGAGAGCTGGGTTCAAGTTCAGCCTTGGTTCTGAAACCTTGAGCAAGAAGCAAAGAACTTCACAGCGAGGTCCAGAGAGTGGACCCCACTGTAGGGTTAGGGCACAGAACCAATACGAAAACGGACAGGAAAAATACTTTGTAAACTTCGAGACTCAAGAGAACCCATCTGCATAAAAAGAAGGGCTACTGGAGGTCACCAGCTAGGTCATGTTCCTTATCATCACGATGTAAGTGCAGGAGCCCCCGTTGGCCGCAAGGACGGCAGGAAGGGCTGCTTCCCACCCTGTGTTCGTGGAGCCCCGAGGTGGCAGGGGAGGAAGGGGCGCTGTCGCTACAGACAAGGATGCCGAGCGTGGAAGGCACATGTGCGGACGGGGCGCCCCCAGCACCAGGCATCTCCCCAGGGCTCTGGGCACCGGCTTCGGCCTTCACCTGCTCTCCCGAGCAGCCCTCATGATCCTTCGCTGACGTTTGGGTACCGAATTGCTTTTCTTCCCTGCGGATGGCAAGCTCTGTGAGCGCGGGGACTGTATCTGTCACGCCTCCTGCTGCAGCCAGAGTGCTTGCGAAGTGAACACGAGCATGTGAGCGTGTGAAGCCGTGGGCCTTCGGGGCGCGTGGACGGCGCTGGGGGCCGTGGAAGGGATGCTCTTGGGTCTGTGCCTTCTCGGTCAGGGCTCGAAGCCACCCAAGGAATCGCCCTTCTTTTCCTGCTGCAGCCGGGTGCCCCGAACGCTCCCCTTTGGTGCCTGGCTCCCCAGGGCTGGCTGTGAGGACGGGACATGTCGGTGTCTCCACCGGCTAGCTGCTGCCCAGCTGGTGCCCATCGGGTATTCTCAGCCCCGTCAAAGGCATTTTTATGGCTACCTCTGACAGATGGTCGCTCTGCACGGTGTCCAGGGGTTGCCTGGAAACGTGATCATCAGTTTTCTTCTCCTTATACCCACCCTCTCCAGCCCCTTCTATGGGGAATCCAAGGCCTCTACCCAGCCGGGGGGCAGGCAGCGGCAGCCCGGGTCAGCCAGCCTTGGAGCCACGGCTGGTAAAAATATGCACAGCCACGTTGTCCACGGGCAATTTCTCCCTTTTTGATAGCTGGAGGCCTGTTTGGTTGAAACATCTACCAAATCATGCCACATGCATCCCTAGATAGGTAAGCGGCAGCTACCTGTCCCTCCCTGGGCTTTGGCTAAGTTGTCCCCTTGGCCCCACATGCTCTCCCATCTTTGCCTGCCTGGCTGCCTGCCACCACTTGTGGGAAACGTGATGCGGGCAAGGCCTTGGGCACTCGCTCCTTCGTGCATTCAGCAAACACAGCGCCTCCTACGTGCCTGACCCTGTGCTCAGTGCTGGGGATGTTATCGGGGGACGTGAGCATCATGGCCCTGCCCTCCTGGGACACGTGGCCAGGCAGGGAGTGCAGTAAGAATAGGGCCTGGGTGAGGCGTGACTTGGGTGCCCCTGGGGGCTGAGGGAGGAACCAGCCAGGCCACAAGGGGCTGACACTGGGGATGGCGGTCAGGAAACGCACTGAGGCCTGGCATCAAAGGGATTCTGTCTTTGTCCATTTAGAAGTGACTGTTGAGAGGAGAGTCTAAGCCCCTCCTAGAGGTTACTGCTCCCCAGCTGCCCTCAGCGCCACCCCCACTGGACGCTGTATGCCTCCCTTCTTCCCGCTCCTTGGGACCGGGGGGACTGCCACCCTTCCTTCGGGTCACTGCTGAAATGCCACTTCCCCAGGATGACTCCAACTCTGCTGGGTGTCTCCCCTGTTTAATTAACAAGACGACGGAAGGAAGGGATGTTCCAAGGGCAGCAAATGGCCAGTGTGTCGGGAAAGTGAGCATCGTATGTCCCCGAGATGGGAAGTGTCAGCCCCGTGCCAGGCACTGGGACCCGGCGTGAAAGTACATGGCCTCTCCCTTCTAGGACCAAAGCTTCCGCGGCAGCGTTTGCACCGTTGTCTCCAGTGGACTTCCTTTTCTGAGGAACTGCGTGCCAAAGACGCGCAGCAATTCACAATTACTTTGCTTCTGTAGCAGTTGCCACACAGGACTGCTATGTTCCATCGAGACTCACGTACATCAGGGCGCCTGGGGTGCTCAGTGGTTAAGCGGCTGCCTTCGGCTCAGATCATGATCCCAGGGTCCTGGGATCGAGTCCCGCATCGGGCTCCCTGCTCGGCGGGAAGCCTGCCTCTCCCTCTGTCTGCCGCTCCCCCCTGCTTGTGTGGTTCTAATAAATAAATAAATAATCTTAAAAAAAAAAGAGTCACGTACATGGAATTAGAGGCTGGTCTAGGCCACCTGTGCCCAGAGAGAGCACGACACACGCCCACGGCACTCCGAAGCACTGCAAACGGCTCCCAGCCTGCAGCCCTCACCTGGGGGACCTCGGGCCGTGGGCCACGGAAAGGTCACGGGACCCGTGCACCACTATAAGCCCGGGGCGTGGCAAATCACACCAGACAAATATTTGTTGAATGAACGCTATTTACCAGACGTTCTGCTGCCATATAACGTGGGACTCATGGCACCAGGGCAAACCTGAACGCTGATTCCTGGTGATTGATGGGACAGCCCTGCACGGTGCCCCAAGAATGGCTGGGGGGCCGAGGCACGGCCGAGCAAGGAGCCAAGGGCACTTTTGTTACAGGCTGCCGGCTTTAGAGCACGTGGGGGAGCCACGTACAGACCCATCATGATTCTCACTTGCCTTCGGTCTCAGGGCACGTTCTGGGGCAGGCGTTCACAGTGTCTGCCTGTTCCTGCCTGACGTTGGCCCAGCCATGTGGGGGTTCCCGCAAGACCCTTCTGGACACGGCCCCCATGTCACCTCCTGCCTCTGGCGGAGGCTGCTCCTCATCCCTGTCCCTCCAGGGCAGAGCAGGACCCACACCAGATGGGCTCAGGGAAGCACGGTTGTTCACCAAGGGCCTCCGCTGCCCAAGCCTGTGGGCAGCAGTGCCCGTGAGGAGCGTGCCTCTTCAGGGGGGCTGAGGTGCACCCGACAGAGCTGGCAGCTGCATTTCATCAGCCAGCACTGGTCTCTGGAAACCGTCTGGGATCTGGAGAAACCCAAGCCTGGGTTTCTGCTGGCTCGCGGCTCTGCCACTGACCAGGCGGGTGACCTTGGATGAGTCATTTGATTTCTCTAAGCCTGAAGGTGGGGGCGGCCCCCAGTGATGCAAGAGACCACAGCGCCCCTGGGGCCCCCAGCTCCACACACAGTGCTCTCCTCTGCCCTCCCCATGGGCCTCCAGAGCCCTCGTTCCCACGGCCTCTACTCCAGAGGCACGGCTGATGTGCCAGGACCCTCACGCAGGGTGGGCTCGAGGGCCTCAGAAGCAGGGGGTGGGGGAAACACAGATTCGATCCAGAGCCCAGGAACCCAACAGGTGAATGCAGTCTCAGTGAGTACCTACCAGGTGTCCCCTAAGAGCCAGGCTCCACCTGTTACACTTATCACCCATGTCCTCCCTCATGTGGTCCCCACACCAAGCCCGCGAGCTTAAATGTAGTTGGTGCAGCAGGTGGCAGAGGGTCAGCTGGGAGCTGCGACTGTCCCGGGCCACATGGTTCACAAGCAGCTGAGCCTGGACTGGCAACAGAGCTCCCGAGAACTGGGTCCTCTTTAACGACCGCATGAGTGGGGAGGCACGCCCCGTGGAGAAGCCCAGACTCCGCTGGGGAAAGGGGGGCAAGATGGGGGATAAATTGAAGAGTGTCCCCCCAGTTTTATGTCTAGCCAGAACCTCAAAATGTGACTTCTTTGGGCACAAGGTCTTGCAGATACCATTAAGGAACTCTGAAAAAGATCATCCTGATCATCCATCAGCCTTGACAAATAAACACAATCAGCTGAGGGTGGACCCTAAATCCAATGAGTGGTATCCACCCAGGAGGAGGAGAAACAGAGACACAAAAGTGACGGCCACGGAGCCACGTCGGCAGAGACCAGGGAGGCAGCTACAAGCCAAGGAACGCCAAGCATTGCTGGGAGAGGCAAGGAAAGACCCCTCCTAGTGACTTCAGGGAGCAAATGGCCCTGCTGACACCTGGACTTTGGACTTCGAGGCTCCAGAATAAATTTGTGTTCTTTTAAGCCCCTTGGGCCAGTCTGTGGTATCTTGTTAAAGCAGCCCCAGAATTCACCTCGCTCACAGTAGGAGTTGAGGGAAGGAATCCCTGTGCAGGCCCCGGGGAGATGCACACAGCAGGCCAGTGCCCACCCACCAGGAGCTCACCGGCCGGTGGGAGACCCAGGCCCTGAACCACCCCGAAGCAACGTGACAGGTTCTAGAACAGAATCGGGCACAGAGGAGGAAGCCTGCTGGGGTCGCTGGGGAAGGCTTCCTAGCACTGAGGGCATTAGAGCCTGGACAGCAAGAGCCGGGAGGAGCTGCAGAGGTGGGGGCAAGCAAGCAGAGACGCAAAGGAAGGGCAGCCTGGCTCACTGCAGAGAATGGGGCAGTAGGTTGCACGGAGGCCAGTCCTTGAGGCCCTTGTTTGGAAACTAGAAGTCTGGACTGGATCCTTTTGGCCACTGGATCTATGCTTTTAAAAGATTGTTCTGGCATTGACCCAGCCAGGTTGCAGCCTCTCTCTCGACAACTGCAGGGAGCATTCATTTTATGGCTATTGAAACAGTGCCCCTGCTTGGCCTTGGAGCTTTTCCTCCTCCTCCCATTTAGGGAACAGCCTGGGCCGGGGGCATCCTGCCCACAGCAACTTGCTTTAAAACCTCTGCTCCCATCAGGCTCTGTGCTGAGAGAAGCCCTCCAGCAGGCCATGCACAGAGCGAGCAGTCTGAGGGAGGAAAGAACCGCTTCTACCTCCTGTCGGAGCGGATACTGGCTTCGATCCGCAGACACCCCCCACGGACACCGGCTTCACAGCAGCCTTGACAAATAAACACAATCAGCAGGCATTCCATCACATTTGTAAATTGAATCAACATCTTCTCTTGCCTTCTTACCAGGGCCATGATCACAGCTCCCCTAGGACCAGGAGGCAGGGGGCAGGCTCGGGATGCAGGGCAGACCCTGGCAAGGGGGCAGTCCGAGCTGGCCCTGGCCCACTGCAGCAGGGCCCTCCGAAAGCACCTCAAAGAAGCCCCACCCCCGCCACCCTGGAGTTCACGGCCCCGCCCATCAGCTTTTCAAAGTCACTGCATCCAGGAGCACGGGTGAGCCCACTGAGTGATGCTCCATACTTGCCCACTTAGCCTCCCCATGGAGCGTCTGTCCGGGACAGGCCCCGGGACAGGTCTCAACCAACCTAACGTCCTATCGTCCAGCAGGTGGGTGTGAGCATTTTCATTTTATGGATGAGTACACCCAGGTGGCTGGTCCGGCCCTGGCCTGGGGGTTGGACTGCAGGCAGCTGGAGACGAGACGGTCTGTCTCGTTCACTGGGTTGCACCCGGTGCCCAGCACTGCATCTGGCTCACGGCGGCACTCACTGATACTGAATCAAAGAAGGAATAAGCAGCGCACTGCAGGTATTCACCTATCTGTGGAATCAACGGTCCTGTGGGGCAAAGAGGGCAGAGATGGGTGTCCTCAGGTCAGAAATGAAAACCCAAGGCTCAGAAGCGAACCAGTGGGGCCGCATGGTGGCAGGGCTGGGACTTGAACCGGCGGTCTGGTCTTCCAGTTTACTGCTTTCTGACTCCTAGGCCCCTGCAGCACCAGGTGGAAAAGGCCTGAAAGGTCCATTCTGTGCACTGGGTTAAGTTAAACTCCTGAGAATTTCTGTAATTATTAGCAGGCATGTGAGGCAGAGGAAGGCCCACCCCCAGAGCCCACGAACATGACAGGCCATGCGGCAGAGGGGAGTTTAGGCTGCGGATGGGATTACGGTTGCAACTCAGCTGACTTCAAGATGAGGAGATTCACCCGCATTGTCCAGGTGAGTCCAACATAATCACTAGGGTCCTCAAACGTGAAAAGAGGGGCAGAAAAGTCAGAACCAGAGAGATGGCACCAAGACAGGTTGAGGCACCAAGACAGAGGTTCAGCCTCCATCACTGGCTCTAGGGGCGAGTTGGCCATGAGCCCAGGAATATGGGCAGCCCCTAGACACTCAAGCAGATACTAAAGGAAGTTTTCCTTAGGGCCTCCAGAAAGAATGCAGCCCCGCCGACGCTTTGACATTAGCCCAGTGAGACCCAGTTCTGACTTCTGATCTCCAGAACTGCAAGACAAGTCTGTGCAGCTTTAAGCCAGCAAGTTCATGGCTGTGACAGCCACCCTGGGACACCGGCACAGCGTGTAAGCCGGAGCTCAGGGCTGGCTACTTACTCTCCACACGGCCTGAGGACAGCCACATTCCGCCCCGCCCTTCACCCCCTAGCCCAACCTCTAGAAGACAGAGCCTGGCGGTGGGGTTCTCCAGACTTCAACAGCTACCCCCATCTCCCAGCACGGAACGCACTGTCTTGTCTTATAAATACCTGCTCTCCACTCCTCCCACCTCAGGTTCTTACAAATATACACGGTGCTCCATCAAAGTCTGCAAAATCAAAATACATCTCCGTAGCAGGGACTGCCAATTGCTTCCTAATACGCTTTCTCTCTACAGTAAGGCATCCCAACACTGAGCCGGGCATTTGACCACCGTTCACAAAGCCAAACTTCCCAGCTGCCCTGGCCTTCAGGTGCGGCCCTGGAAGATACGGATGTGGTCTGTGCAAACTCCAGCAAGTCTCCTTGAGGTGAGGGAACACCCTCCTTCCCCTTCCTTCCTCTGGCCGGCTGTGCACCCCGCACGCTGCCTGGCCCGCGAGCAGCCAGCAGAGACTCCTAGGGCCACGTGGCGCAGGAGTCCCAGTGCCTGGCACTTGGCACGTCCTACCAGCGTCGGCCTGCCTGCCACCAGGGTTTTCTGTGACTAAGACAGTTTGACTTTACTTGAGCCACTATTATTTTGGGGTTTCTGCTACAGTAGCCAAACCTCACCTGAAGGGACACCACCTAGGTAGCCTTCTGGGTCACAGGCACGGTCCTTGTTCTCAGCGTGCTCACAGCCAGTACGTGAGGCAGCTGAGTCAGCCCCTGGATCACAGCTGGGGGAAGGAGTGCTTGGGCCAGGAAGCATCAAGGACCAGGGGATGCGGGAGGGTTCATCACGGAGGAGGGGACATGCAGCTTGAAAGGCGAGCAGGGGATGCAGGGAAAGGCATGGGTGGAGACAGGTATCCACCAGCGGCCTGGCTGAGGCGGGCGCCGGAGGCGGCTGGAGGATTCCAGAAGCCCGGGAAGGGCTGGGAGTGTCAGATGGACGTTCTGGCGAGAAGCACGAGCTGCTGGAACAGTCCTGGCAGGAAGCGATGGGGGCGCTCCCCACCAGAGTCAACCATCAGCGCCAAAGTAAACTGGGCTCTTCCGCAGCTGGCAGTCCTCCCCAGCCCACAAACCTCAGGCTCTGATTGCTCCAAGCTGAGTGACCCTGGTGGGGTCCTAAATCAGCACAGCAGACCCAATGAACCCATCGTTTCAGAAAGAAAATGAATAATGAGGACAGATATTCATAAACTACTTTAAAGAAATTAACTCTCACACTCACATCATGATAGCGGTCTCTGAAAGAAACCGTAAGCTATCTCACAGAGTTCTGGTTCATCTGGGAGCTGGCTGACAGTTTCAGAAGTCTGACCGATGCAAGGCTACAAGGTCCCCATGGCTCCTGGGTGGGCACAGGCCGTACACGGATGAGGGGCTTCTCATCCCCCTTCCCTTGGGTGCTTGCTGCCGCCGGGACAGTGCCCAGCACCCCCTCCCAGAGAGGCCACCCTGAGCACAACGGGCTAGAGTCGTGGAGATACCACATCAAATCAGTACCCTCTGCATCACACTGATGACCGAAATTCACTGAGAAGTACTGAAACCATCTGGTCAAGCCAATCAACACATTCCTTCCTTCCATCACCACTCAGAGATCGCTTTATTAAGCGAGAACTGTGCCAGGATCTGGGCTTGCAACTGCCCTGCCCAGCCAGGCCCCCACATGCCGGCCACCCGTGGGCACCCAGGAGCCTGAAGCTCCACTCACCGGGGAGGGGAGAAGCTGCAAGACCCTTCAGAACCAGAAGGCCCTGGGGGAACAAATACCCCTGTTTTCCAAAACCAGGGGATTCTGCCAAGAAAGCGGAATGCTGGCATATGAGGCTTCTGAGATGGGGAAACACACACATGCATGCACACACGCACACACGCACACACGCAAACATAACACGTGGGTTTCCAGAGCCAGCTGATCATGTTCGCTCAGCCCCATGTTATGCTTCAAGACAGACGTGGAAAACGAGAACGGAAGCCTTGGACCAGCCTGGGAGGCGCCCCAGCAGTCCCGTTCCCACTGAAGGGGTGGGGAGAGGGGCCCATGTCAAGACCCCTCTGAGACACAAGAACCACCACCGACAAAGCACTGCCCCCACCCCCGGCCCAATGACATGCACCCTGTGCCACCAGGGGCCCGGACTTCGGTCTCCAGGACCCAGAGACTTTGAGCCCCCGGGCAGGGCTGCGCTGGGAAGCTCCACAGCTGCCTCCCTCGGGCAGCTCACGCCATTTAAATGGCTTTCTCAGTAGGCCTTCGAGAGAGGAGGGAAGGTAAGAGGAGCAGGGGATGGAGGAATGCAGCGGGTGACAGGCGCGCTCTAGACCGTGGGCCTGTGTGGCGTCAGCCAGGCCTCCATCACAGGGCGAGCTGCCCGTCCCCGAGCCGGGCGCGCACCCCCCAGGCCGCCGGCCGCCCCACCACCCCGCTGAAGAGATGCTGGCGGCCGGTCTCCCTGACCCCGACGCCCACGGGGCCTCTCCCGTGGTCACAGAATATGAGTGAGACGCACGCAGGCGCGTGTGCGCACTCGCTGAAGGGGCACTTCACACGACGGCTGATCACCCAGAGTAAGCCTCCGGTGTTTACGAGAGCAGCGGGACGTGCCACAGGGAGTATACATACGCGAGTATGTGTATATGCAAAGCCCGTGTGTGCGTGTGTCTGAAGCTGGGACTCTTGCTATATATAGACATGAGTCCGTATAGATACAGCCCTCTCCATATAAATATGGATGTGTGCATATATATCTCCCGGCCCTGGAAATAGAAATCTATATACTTAGATGCATTTGAGTGCTTCAAAAGGAAGACGCCAGAGCCAAGTGCCTATGTTCCAGACCAAACGTGCCTGAGCTGTCTTCTTCTCCGTAAGCAGCCTCGCCTCGGCTCAGCTTGTGCGTCTGACTCTGGACGAGGCGGCTCTGGCCCACCCGCTGTAGGTTGGTGGTCCACACCGACGAGCACACTGGCCGGAGGTGGATCTGCTCAGCATGGACGGGTCTGCAGACATCAAACGTCGAATGGCATCATCCTGAAAAGCTCTCCATACAGGTGATGTCAAGGCACACCTGCCCAGCCCCTATGTCTCTAAGTGTGAGCTCCAGGTGCCCGCCGGCCCCCATGGTCCGCGTTCTCAGACAACGCATCTCCTGCAGTTCTTGGGCGACGCCATTCCTGGATCCCGCTCTTTCCTCCTGCCTTTGCCCAGGATACCTGAGGACAAGACAGATCTTCTGGGACCTCCAAGAACACACACAAGGGTCCACAGCATGGAGCACAGTGCAAATGGGAAATGCGTGGTGAGGGGTGTGCCATCAGGACACGGCTCCCCTCACCGGGAAGCCTTCACGATGGCCGGCCCCTGCCTGCCTCATCGGCTCAGGCATCCACGGCAGCCCAAGCCACCACCTCGGAGAGGGGGCCAAGAGCCAGGAAGAAACAGAAACTAGTTGTTGCCTCTCCTCACTCCCCCTCTTCTCTGGTTCTACATCTTCATTATGTTCCTCATTAAGAACTTCTTAACAATCACAAGGGCACTGCATAATAATCATTATAATTCTATAATACAAATGCACTTATTCACCATATTAAATAGACAATATATTCTTAGTTATACACTATAGTACACAGTGTAATATTTAATAATACGACGTAGGACAGTGAATTACGGTTGTGGTAATATTACCACGAGACTGAACAATAGCACGTCCATGCTAGGAACTGTGGGGAGTGCTCCTCGCCCTCTGCTTCACTGACTCCTCTGCCCCCCACCACCACCCTGGGAGGTGGTCTCACCTGCTGGTTTCACTGGGGGGGCGGGGGGCAGGGAAGGAGCTTCCTCTAGGTCACCCTGTCAGGACTTCTCTCCGAGTCCATCTGAGTCAAGGGCCAGCGCTCCCAGAGCACCTGAGTGTGAACCCCGGCTCAGCACCAATGACCCCTGATCTCGGAGGAAGAGGGCCTGGAGGGGTCTGCCACCCGTGGTCTGAGGGTCTGTGCTCTTACTCCCCCTGCCCACAAGTGCCCGGGCTTCTGACAGTTTCTGGCTCTGTTCCTGGTTCCCGTATCAGCTCCCCAGTTGGACCGGAGCCCAGCCCTACACCTCTGCCCCGCTGTTTGGGGCCCTGAACCCCCAGGGGCTGGACTACTGTCCAAGTGCCCCAGCAGTGGTTATCTCCCCAGTACACATTACACATGGGGAAGATTTCTGAGTGTTCGGTACATGTCAGTCACAGGGGTAATATTTTATATGCAGGACTCCAATTAATGCTCAGTTCTGCAAAGTGGGCAGGGCTCATGAGGAGGAGCCGGCCGAGCCAAGACCGGCCCCCAGGGCTCTTGACCCTAGTTCAGAGCTCTCTCACGTGGCCCAGAGCAGCAACGCCCTTTGGGACTAGGAGCTCCCAGCGGCTCTCTCACCACCAAAGTCCCAGCAGTGCTCTTGTCCTCGCGAGAGAAGGCGTCTTGTGACAACACTTCAATCACAAGTCACCAAACTGTCAAAGAAGCGTAGGAGACTCGAATACATGTCTCAAAACATCTGTAAATGCTGAGCCCTATAATTTGCCATTTGAAGGACTTTAAGCCCCACAAAGAACACTTCTCTGTAGGTCAGTGAGTTGGACAAACAAACCATCTATCCATCCACAAAAGTGTACAACCATCTGCCCGTTCACTGGTCATGCATTCACTGATCCTCTTCACCTTTCTGTCCACATATAACTCTTCATCTGTCTGTTCACCCAACTTCGTGTCCAACCATCTACCCACCCTCCTGCCCACCCCCACAACGATGACTCTGGAAGCCCTGTCGCATGCCAAGGACCATTCCAGACACTGGAGCACCACATGAAGACGACATCCCCCTGCTTGAAAGGAAATCTTGGTCTGTAGGGGGTACCACGATGTGAAAACAAACTGCAGAGGCTCCTCCATCCACAGACTTTCTCTTTAGTTAGCGCCCTTCATGAGAATAAGGACAGCCAAACAACGAGAACATGCCCACCAGCTCAGCCCCCAACGAGCAGATTATGGGTCACTTAGATGGTGTTCCTTTTGGACATTCAGATGGAAAGGCGAGTGAACAGACTCTCAGAGCCTACCCTGTCGGTTAGTAGAAGGATTTCTGTACAACAATACACTAGGTTCTAAAGAGAGGTACAAAAAAGGTACCACGGGAGCAGGAAGAACACTGTACCAGGGTCAGAGAATACTGTACGTTACTTGAACTTGACCGGATTCAAACCCAAGTCAGTGTGATTCGAAAGCTCACATCCTTCCCATGTGCTTTCAGTAAGAACTCAGCAGCTCAGACCCAAAGCAACTCGAAGTAGAAATGCTGAGCCCCGAATGGTACCAGCTGCTCTCCCATTTTGAGAGCAGGAGCAGTGTGAGGGTGGCTGATAAACGGTGGCTCTCCTGAAAAGGCAGCGTCCTGGGAGGCCCAGTGCCTGGGATGTTCTTCAGAAGGCCCCAGGCCCTGGTCTGGTCATGCACATTGCTGGTCCTCCAGAGGAAGCCCAGCTAGAGCGGCTTCACAGACACGGGGATACAGCCCGGGAAGCCTGGAGGGTGCCAGAAACCAAATACAGACTTTCAATGGGGAAACTAACTGGTATGGGATAGGGGTCCCATGGACTTACTGGAAGTATGTCTATTTAATGACTTTAGAGAATATGTGGGGGCTGCATAAAGTAATTTTCTTGTTAACATTCTGGAGAAACTCAGGGGGCATCAGAACGAGATTTCCAAAGTCATGAGGCTGCAGACAGTCCAGCCACCCCGAGGAACCTGAGTGGGCTCCATCTGTGCAAAACAGGGTGGCAGAGAAAGGACAATGGTTTAGGTTAACAAGCGTGCATGTCGTAGATGTTCCGGAACATGGAGGGTCTGCCATGCAGACAGCACCTCATCTCTGGGGTCAGACCCCTGCCCTGGCCGGCACTCTGTCCCCCTGGACATGCCCAACTCATTGTTGGGCGCTGGATCAGAAAGGCATCTGCTCGCTCCTGGGCCCCCCCGCTGGACTGTAGCCCCTCACCCAGTGCCGGGTACGCGGTGAGCGCTCACCCAGCGTCAGTTCCCTGCCCTGGCCCTGGTCCTGAACCTCATGGGCACTTTCCAAATGCGGAAGATGACACAGAGGAATCACGCCCATGGCTCCTACCTGAGGCTCCTAAAAGTGCTGATGGTATTAATGGTAATGATTTTCAATATTTCAAACAGTCCTTTGGAAACCGCGTGTTTGCCCCCCATCAGGCAGCACAAACTGAGGAAAACAACATCACACGCCGCCCCCCGCTCCCCGCCCCTTGGGCTAGCATCTCTCTGTTCCGTGAGGTTACAAAGTTACCGTGGGCTGATAGATATGTGGTTTTGACTAATGAGACGAGAAAACGGATTCATCATCTTCCACTGAACAGGCTGGGGCACAGTGTTTTAAAATATAGGTGGACGGTGGGGAGAGGAGGCTGAGAACGAAGGTTCCTTGGCTAGGCACAGAGAAAACCACAGTGCCTGCCCCCACCTTCCGAGCAAGAGCGTAAAGTGCTGAGCAGGTCACGCGTTGTTCCTTATCCAGGACTGTTCTCTGCATCTTCTTTCCCGGTACCAGAGGAGTCCAGGCCTCTCGTGAAATGTTCTTTCTTAAGTGACATGGCCTGGCAGTTCACTGTTCCTGTCCCATCAGCACATGGAAGCATCTCCCTCAAATCTGGGAAGGCCGCTGGCCCACAGACCTGCCCTGTTCCAGCCTGTGCCGGCTGGCCTGCCCCAAACCTGGCACCTGTCAGTCACGCCACTGTGGGCATGAACACGGACGTGTGGGCCACCTTCTTCCTGGCAACCTGAACAACCCGTTTCTTTGCAGCCTGGGTCCCCGTGGGGTGAGTGGCAGGGGGAGGTCCAGAGATCAGCACACGGTCACTCAGAAGCACCTTCCAAATCTCTCCTCTGTTTTTGGAAAGAGCTAGAGAATGTACCCCTGTGCTTCCCTCCATCGGATTCACCACGGGGCACTGAGTCAGTGACTCAGAGGCTGTCAGTCCGACTGCTAGCAGAGGCAGGGAAGGAAGGACAGAACCCAGTTCATCCTGAGCTACCAGAAGGACAAACACAAGGCAGCTACTCACTGCTGAATGAACAAACAAACCGATGAATGAGCGAATGAACAAATGAACAGGTCCCTAACCACTGACTTCCCCAAGGGCATGATTTACTCCTAAGCTCCAGGAAACGGGAGGCAGGTTGCCCCACAAGGCTGTGACTATCTCCTTCAGGGTCTGCAGTGGTCAAAAACTGGGAAGGGGTCAGGAGCACACCTGGCAAGAAGTGGAAAACAGAGGTGAACAGGGCATGGTGTGCTCACCCTGAGGGCCTGGGCACAGCCTCTGCCATAGGTGGCCCTCCGTGGTTGGGGCACATGGTGACAGAGCTGGGGACCAACATGGGGCAATGCTAAAGAGGAGGCAAAGGGTTCTTACTCTGATTTTGTTATTTTCATTTGTAAATCAATCTGTAATTATTTAATACTTTTATATTGCAGATATCACGTGGTTATTGTAATCATGTGTAATTATCACATATTCAGATACACATATGCATATTATACATAATTATGTAACAAATATGCAAACACGCAATCATTGTTCTGCTGGGATTCTCAGGGCAAAGGGTCTCACTGTGAGGATCATCTGAATAAAACCACAGCACCAGGAAAAGGAGCACATCTGCTCATGCTTTGCCTCTGAGTGTCCTGGGGTAGAACACTCATCACGCTCTAGCAGCCCGTCCGAGCCTGGGAGGGTTTAGAGGGCTCCCTGTGCTCGGGAACCTCTGCAGGCTGAGCTCTTCTGACACCTGAAGATTTTCTGCACTCCCTCCATGACTTTGGGACATCAGGAACTGAAATCACCTCCTTCTGAGTCAGAGTCGACAGGGCCGGCATGGTTCCCTGGGGCCTCAGATCACAGATGCTGCCATTGCCAACGCTTTTAGCTCAGCTCGGAGCCAGGCCTCGGTTGAGGTCCCAATTCCACCTGGGCAAGGATCCCACCCTTAGCAGCCTCGTCTGCACCCAGGGTGGGGGCGAGGGACAATGCGTGGGGGCACGTGGCACAGCGTTCTCGATAAAGGGTAGCCTGTCCCGGCACCTGGACTCAAACCTGGCCCCTCTGCTCCCTGACTATGTGGCTGTGGGGAAGGAATTCAGCCTCTGTGGGGCTCAGGGGACGGTAAGAGTCACAGTGATCGTGGCAGCCACCTCGTGAGGAGCGCTCAGCACAGTGCCAGGCACACAGGAAAGTCGTAACAAGCACTACCCTAAAGAACGCCTATCCTTCCTCCCTTCTGCTGGAACCTCTCAGGAGCTCGCCGGCAGTGGTGAGTTCTCGAAGGAGCTACGCAAAGGGGCTGCCAAGTGGGCGTCGAGGCCAGCGCTAGAAGCACGCTGGTCTCTGTGTGCCCTCTGCAAATGACACCAGCCTGGCCACCGCCCTTGCCAGCGTGAAGCCAGGCGTCTGCACAGCTCCCCGGCTCCCGCCGCCACGTGATTAGTCACCCTCCTCGGCAGCTGCACGGGGCTCCTGAGGCAGGCGTGTCAATCATTAAACTATTATTTGTTCAAGTCTCGGAGAGGCGGGAGACTTTGCCTCCTCCACAAACATGCCTGCAAGACAATCAGGCCTACCTGGTTACCCTATAACCGGGAGCTGGCCCACAGATCAAAAGAGAAATACATAAATAAAATAGGCTGAAAGATTCAGATTCTGGGACCGGCAACCTCAGGTTCTGCAGCTTCAGATGACAATGGTGTCCCCACGTTGCCGGTCCAACTGGGACCCCAGACAATGAACAGCAGTAATTCCCAACTTGGCTCCTCAAAGCGGCTGTGTGGGTGCTCACTAAACGTGGGGATTCTGAGCCCCAGGCCTGCCATACGAATAAGAACCTCTAAGAGGCAAGGGGTAGAGACTCCCTGTGCCTATTCTTCCCATGACTGGTACGCAGCCGGCCCAGCACCTGCGCCCTCCGTGGGGCAGCTGATGAGAAGCCCCATCAGGTGCACGGCACCCAAGAGCTGCTGGAGAATGCGCACTCTCCTCTCCCGTGAAGGAGCTTGGCCCTGGTGCCTGTGACGACAGCCATGCGACATGTTTATAGGGCAGAGAGAACCCACAGTTTCCGAGGCGACCCCTGAGCCACCTGGCCCGTCAGCAGGTGTAACCAGCATGGGCCTCTCACAGAATCAGACACTGGGAGGCAGGCTGCTTGGTGTAAACGCAGGGAACTTCTAGGTAAAATGGACAATGTTCTCCACCTCCCTGGGTGGCATCAAGGATGAGAGGAGGCGGAGCGGACAAGCAGGAAGGACTCAGTACACACTCAGTAAATGCAGTAGCGCCTTCCCTCTCTCAGAGCTTACCTTATCTGTCCTCGCTCCCGTGTGGAAGTCCCTCCCACCCCAACCTGGGCGCCTCAGGGATTTGGGAATTTGGGGAGCAGGTCTGTGGGAAGGAGGAGTACAGACACTGGGCAGGGCTGCAGATCCAGGACTGAGCTGGGAGATCCCAAGCCCGGGGCAGAAACATGCCTAACTGCAATGTGCCTTTTCTGATTGTTACCGCCTCCACCTGGAACATTCTCAGGACTAGTGCCAAGCCTCGGAGCTGCGTCCTGGAGCTGCAGACGGACCCCAGAGAGCCCTCAGCGCTCCTCCCTCTCCGGCCCCCAGCCTCTGAGGCCAGGACACAGGGAAGCGAGCCCACCCACTCCCGACCGCAGCCCGAGACCCCCCTCTCCCCTAGGCGCATGAGTAATGCAGGCCCACAGCAAAGTGGGCAGACTGGCGAAGGGATTTATGACTTTCTTTCCTCAGGAGCTGCTGTAATGACCGCACCTGAGCACGGTCTCCATTTGAAAATGTGACAGACTTGCTTTCAGAATGAATTTCTTCTCATGTCAAAACCTGGTGCCTGCCAGAGAAGCCCTGGGGGGAGGGGAGGAGGTGGAGAGAAGGTGCAGGCAAAACCAGGTGAGGTGAGAGCGCGCACTCATGCATTCCCGCACTCACTTCCTCGGCCACCTGTGCCTCCCCCCTGCGTTCATCCCGAGGCCTCCGCTCATTCACGCACTCACTTCCCATTCAGAGGCTCTCTGAGGGCCTGTGATGAGTCTGGTGCTGCGCTCAGCATGGGGACACAGGAATGACTCAGCCACACCTCTGCCCTCCAGGAGGCTCCCCGTCTGCTAGAGGAAACAGGGCCAGGGCGATTGAGTGCAGGAGAAGAACAGCCGAGAGGCCCATGGAGCAGGGGGCAGGGGTGGCTGGCTCAGATAGATGGGGTGCCTGGGCCGTGTTTGGAAGGGCGAGCAGGAAGGTGTGTCGGGCAGTCCAGGCAGAAGGAAGAGCAGGTGTGAAGGCACAGGAGTGTGAGAGTCAGGTTTCTGGAAGCTGCGTGTAGGTCAGCAGGGCAAGAGGAGAGGCCAGAGGCCAGCAGGGGGTGACCAGGCCTGGCCCTGGAGGTCCCGCTAGCGTGCTTGCACTCCGAGGACAACTGGAGCCCACGGGGATCTGAAGTGGGCAGGTCTTTAGAAACCCAAGCAGGGGGGTATAATCCTACTTCCCTGTGTTCACGTGGGACTGGACACAAGCTTCAAGTGCAGCCTGACAGCCACTCTGAGATGGTCCCCATTTTACCTCCGACCATGGCCCGGGAAATGGAGCACCAGGTGGGGAGCGATGGGAACAGCAGGAACCCCAACCTGCCTGCTAAAGTCAGTCCAGTGCCCTGGTATCTCACGGCCGCCAGGGGCCATGCGCAGGGACACGCCAGCCAGGGAGGCAATGGGGGTGCCACGCCGTGTCCCCGAGTCAGGAGCGGGGCAGAGGGTCCCTTTGGCCCTCTGCCACCTCCCAGCCAGAGGCAAAGCCCCTGTCCCATCAGGAAAACGATGCAGGTGCTATGGGCTGCTCGTGAGCCATTAGGCCACAGGGCCCGGAGGGCGGTGCGGGGGGCAGCCAGCGCCGGTGAAGGCACGAGGGAGCCAAGTGACCTGCTCCGTGGCCCCCCGCCTTTCAGTGTCCTCAACTGGCCGCTGAACAGACAGCTGTCCCAAGGAAAGGAGGCCTGGCCATCTCAGAACTGCTCAAAAAAGGCCTTTTTGAGTAAATCCACATACAAATGGGACCCGTCACAGCACACTGTGGAAATACGGTGTGATTGGGGCCTTACATTGAAAGTGAAATGAAAAGAAATGATGAAGACAAGTTTACCTGAGGTGAGTTAATAAACTTCAGGTTACATTCACCATAGGTAGCGATTCTTTAAAAGAGCAGAGAGTTGGGCTGCGAGGACTTTTCCGGAACTTCTCTAACCACTGTGTGCGAGAGCACAGCGTGGCGTGTCCGGTCTGCATCAGCAGGCGCAGCACGGTGGGAAGACGGCCATGTGCCCACAGCACCTGGAGCCCTCCCGGAGGTCTCAGCTGTCTCCCGGAGCCTGGAGCCTTCTCAGGCCCCTGCAGGCTCTGCCCCACGGGCCCTCCTTGGCCCAGGGCTGGAGGGCAGGGGCGGGGGGTCCAACAGCAGCTCTCCCACTCTCCCGTATGGTTTTCACCTGCTTCAAGAAATTCTGCATCTTCGCCAAGATCCGCAATGTGCTTTGCAACTGATTTACATTTTCTCTGCGCTCTATCGTCAGATGTTTATAAGCAGTGGACAGTTGGGAAGGTCCTGAAAGGAGCGGTGGCTGCACGGGGAGGAGGTGGGGAGAGATGTGCGTGGGAGAGCCCACGCTGCTGTGATCATCAACCGTCACACAACCCGCACCAGGAGGGGCCTGAACGCCGAAAGATGATGCACCACGAGTTCTGCCCAGGCCAGAGCCAGCAAGCAGAGCTGCAACCTGGGTCTACTAATGTGGGCACAGCGCCCACTACACAGCCACTACCCCCTCACCCCTTCAACACACTGCCCGCATCCCACCTCGCAGCCCTGGCTCATCCTGCTGTCTCCCCAGCACCCTTCCTGTTTCTGCTGAACTTCTACCCCAATTTTTAGCCCTCGCTCACCCGCTGCTTCCTCTTGGAACTCTCCCTGCTCAGCCCCACACAAGGCACTGAGCACATTCCCTATGGATAACACCACACCAGGGATGCCTAGGCCAAGCCGATGGACCCGGAGCTTCTCCGGGGCTGGAACTCCCTCATCTCTTCCTGCCCCATCCCCCAATGCCTGGCCCCCCGAAGTTCAGGAAGTGACCCTGACTTGAATGGAGATGCCCCCAGGTGGAACCGGATGGCTTCTTCGAGTGTGGATTCTCGGCACACGGGAAAGTCCTCACACCGTGCCTTTCTTGATCATTAAGCCCATCCTGTTTCCATTTTTAGAAGCAGCAATCAATACTGCTCACTGTCCTAATGACCCACAGAGACATGTAGTGAAAGCAGGGCTCTCGAGTGCTTACTAAGGAGAGCGAATTTCTGCATAATGAAGTTCATGGTTCCAGAAATGGAAAAGGTGTGTGGGTGACACCATGCCAGTGCATCAGAAAGCAGGGGAATCAATGCTTCCTCATAATGACAGCATGGTGGTCTGGGGTCTGAAAGAGGGAACGGCCAAGCAGAGACCGTCCTGCCGGCAGCTCTCGCCCTTGTGCCCGGAGAGCGGGTACCAATGTCAGCTCTGTTCCCACGCAGCCAGCAAGGTGCCCCTGAGCTGCTGAGCACTCATCCTTCATCTCTGGACTTAGCCCAGTGCTGGGACCTACAGCAGCACCGAACACATGCCCGCAGCACGAACAACTGAATGAATGATGCCCCCAAGCTGTCCATGGCTGTGTTAACCAAGTTTATCTGGTTTTCTAGAGAAAAACCCACATCTTCCTCAAACTGAGAACAAGCTCACGAAAACCACCCGTGTAATGACAATATAGAAGAACATGGTCCTCATGAGACCATCGCAGGGTTCCTGGAGGCAGAGGACGGTACCGTGCCCCTGGGAGCTGAATGTTACTCCTGAGCAGGGCACATGGGTGGCTCTGATTCTCCCACACACGTCTCTGTGCTCAGTGCCCCGAGGTGCATCCGCACGAGACCCGGGTGCATGGGGGACACAAGTCCGTGATAAAACACAGGACGGAACATTCTCACTGTGGTTTCTCAAAACTTGGCCCAACAAATTTAAACCAATTTGTTCCACACCTAATACTGGGTCTAGAACAGAAGGTCCAATCAGAGCATTTCTTCCCGCCTGCCCTCCCAACCCTGCCATTCTTTCACGTCAAATACCGTGATGACCTCTGAGCTCCAATCGTCTGTAACTATCCCGCTGATCTAGGAGACCCCAGGACTGTTATACCCAGAAGCATCATATCCTAGGTCAGACCCTGGGCCTTACTCTGCTTCAGAAATTATGCTCCATGTCAGTCTGGGCCCAGAGCCTCACGCTAGTGAGGGGCTGGGAAACCAAATTGGATGGATTCGGGCCTCAGGAAGATCACATTCAGAGAATGAAACACGCAGATATAAGTGCCACCCAGAGTGGGAAGAGGGTGGTCTCTCGGGGAGGGCAGAGGTGAGGACCTGTGCATGGGAGCTACGGAACCTCGGCTGGGACAGGCCTGGGACACAGGAACACCTGCTGAGCAGGCGGAGAGAGGAAAGGACTGGGCATCACTGCGGACAGCGCCGGCTTGTCACTTAACGTCTCTGCAGCAGGTGGTGACCGAGACGCCTCTGCCCACAGCCCTCTATTTCTTCCTGCTATTGTGACCACCTGCCACATTCCCAGCCCCCGTCAGCCTTTGACCTCCCACAGTGTGGCCTGTTCTCCGGGGCGGGGGGGGGGGGCACCCACTCCCATGGCCCGTGACAGTCTTGCTCCCTGCATGCATCCTATACCGTGGGACCAGGGTCCACCCACCTGCTCAACACCAGCTGCGTGCAGGTCTGTCCCTGGACTCTAGGACGAGGCCTGTGCTGGCTTGTCTGTATTCCTACCATCAATTTAGTTTGGAGGGGAAATAAAATTGGCAAACCTACGTGGAAACACAATCCAGGGCAAAACTCACTGGTGGCCGGGTGATGAGCCTTCGCCCTGCCCCTGGCCAGGTCCTGCCCACACGGGCCCTTCGGTAACTCCCACATGGGTATGGATCGAGAACCTTCTATCTGTTAGCTCGTGCTGGGAACTCCCCCTCTTCCTACAGAGCTCTCTTTGGAATGGAATCTGCCTCTATCTTGACCACATCCCTCCCTCCCTTCCTCCTTCCAATGAATTCTGACCAAGGCCTAGCTCCTTCTGTGCCCCTCACTGTACATAAACTCTCCCGTACCCTCAGATATCCCAGATCTGCTGACATTCCCCCATCCCTCGATGTGATCTCACTTCCTGTTTCACAAAGGAAACAAAGGCCACCCATGCGACCCCTGCATCTTCCTGCTACAAAGAGCATGCCCCAACTGTAGCCGAACTTCTCTAGATTCCTCATCACCTGCTAAAGTGGGGGCATAGCCTCCTCACACCAGAGCCACCTGGAAAAGGTCATGCCTCCCTGTGAGATGGTCAGCTCCCTGGAGACCCAGGCTCTGAGCCTCTCCTGCGTGTCACTGTGTCCCCAGCCCCAAGCACAGGGAGGTTTTGACAATCCTGGCGACATGCTCACGGCCATCCAATAAGCCAGGACTATCACTAAGGGCTGAGGCCCAAACCCAGTTCTTTCCATCACACCAGGCAACACTGCCTTTGGCGTTCCTAACAGCCCACCCCCTTGTCCCCCATTTCTGGCCCAGAGCTGGGCTCATGGTGTGTGCTCAGGAAGCAAGTGCTGAATGCACGGAGGGCAGGAGAGCCACGAGTTCTTGCTGAGGGGCCTGCAGCCCACCCTGGCCACCTGAACACAGCTGTTCGAGGTCACAATAAACAAACCTAACAGCCTGCAGGTCCCAGGAACCACGTGGCTCACGGCAGTGCGGGCGTCCTGCAGGTGGGCAGGGCCTGGCTTTTGGCACCTTCCCATGGCTGCACTTTGTTCTTGCTGTCAAGCCACACAACGGAGAGGAGAGCTGGTCTCCATGTGCGGCCATCCTAGACCAGAGGGGCGTGGGTGTGCCCTGAGTTCTATGGCACGTACGAACCACGGCATTCAGAGCAGAAGCTTTACGGCTCTGAGCCCTGGGCTCCTGACGTGACAGAGTGAGGTGGTCTCATCTACCCAGCCATCCAGCCTGTGGCCACCATGTCATGACCACGCTTTGCTCTCACCCCCTTGTGAAGCCGGTTCTTCAAGAACCAGCGAATTCTGGGAGAACCAGGATGGAACATTTGTAGGAAGAGGTCAACTCTCTGGAAAAGGGAATGCAGAACCTTGTTTGCATGTGTCTTTATCATTAGATCCTCAGGAGTCCTCAACACAAGATAACTAATCACCACTGTTGTGTCTGAGCACGTCTCCCCTGTGGGAGTGCGAAGTCGCAGAGGCCATGCCCACATCGTGCCACTTCAGTCTTCCCCACCCTCACAGGTGGTGGGACTGGGGTCCACCTGCGGATTCCAGGACCGGGTTCTGCAGGCAAAACAACAGACCCACGCTCACAGAGGGAAAAGGTTCAGAGGGGAGGAGATGCCAGACGCTTGGCCCCCAAAGCTGTGCTCCTTCTGACCTTCTGTGATTTCGGAAGACGGGCCGGTGCCTGCATTTTTCTGCCCCACCTGGAGCTAACAGGCCCACCATCCAGGGAGATGTGGTGAACTTGTTGCAAGCTAAGGAGTGCGTCCTCTGGTATAAGTGGCATCCCTGAGAGCGAAGGTTATGCGGCTGTTTTTTCCCAGCTGTTACACTGGATCAACGGTCCAGAGACGAGTCACCAGCAAAGGGCCTTGGGGAGAAGGATGTTGTCAGGAGCTGCCTGAGAAAGGTCAGGAGGCTGAGTCTTTGAAGTTGGCTTGACTGTTCAAGGTCTGGCTTCAAAGTGGCCCAGAGGCCAGCGCCTCACTAAGGATTGCTTCCTTCTCGGGTCCTCAAATGGGAAGGAGCTATTTTTCCCCCAAACCTCTTAGTACTGCAGCCTAAGCTGACCCACATTCGCTTCCAGACATTTTTTCCATCCTAAGAAATTAAATAGCTTAATTTCAAACACTTTGCCTTAAGCATGTGTTCTGTGTTTGTTTAGCACATTTGGAATAATGCAGGTGAGACAAAAAATGAGAATAAAGCACGGCAAGGCTGACACCCTACCCCTGTGTGATGGAGGCCTAGGAAGAGGGGCAGGCCAGAAGAAAGCAGACTGGGGTCCAGTCCCACCAGCACAGGACCCCGCCTGACATGCGGGAGGCAAGTCACCTTGAGGCCCGCTCACACTGTGATCCCATAAGAGTTCTTGGCCCTAAGTATCTCCCTGTACAGCACGCCTCTGGCAAGACTGTTGTTGGAGGGACAAGGGAATGAGCCTCAGAACAGGAGGACTGACCCAAGGTCACTCAGATCTGGAAACCAGAGCTTCTACACCCAGACCTGGGTCCTTCCTGCTGCTGGTGGCTCTCAGCTGGGGTGCGGACAGCTCAGACACAAGCGCCCTTGAGTGACACCAACTGGAGCGAGGCTGTCAGGCCACCTGGCCCACCCGGCTCTCCACCTGCTCAGCCGTATGGGGGCCGGAGGACAACACAGAGGCGGTGGCTGTCCCATCTTGATGGAGCACAGCCCATTCTCCTTCCCCAGCTGATCGGCGTTGCTGTGTGGAGCAGCTCTGGGAAAAATGACCCAGACTCAGCCTACTCCATGGTGTTTGATTTGGGGCAAGCTGTCAAATGTGAGCTTCTCCATCTGCCAAAGGGGAAATGTCTCTGCCTCTCGATGGACCCCACATGCTAGCCCCAGAGGCTATAGGGAGGGCTAGCACCTGCCCTCCAGCCCCCACCCTCCTGTCTCTGGACCACCCACCATCCCCCAGGGCCCTACTGAGCTACAGATGCGTGAGGATGGTCATTTCTACTCAGCCTGCCCTCCTTCCACAGCCCGGTCTGTGTAAGAGCTGACTTGCTCTCGTCCGGGCTGGGACACCCCTGCAGCATGGACAGATAGCCCAAGGAGCCTCCCCAACCTCTCAGCAGGTGCCAGGAGCAAGGAAGCCCCCTCCTCTGACCAGGAAGCCCCCTGGGTCCAGGCGCCCGGAGGCCAAGCCCTGCTCCCCTGTCTCAGCAGACGCTTCCAAAACTCCTAACAAGACGTCCCGTGGCTCATCTTCTCTATGAGAAGAAGCTGCAGGAGTTGAACTCAACACAAAGTGGTGGAGCAAGCAGGTGACAAGGCTAAGTCCCCTTCAGCTCTGAGTCCCAGACCTGGCTCAGCATGCGGCACCGACCCGACATGCTCCTGATGCTCCTCCCTGTGATGAATGAAGGAGCCCCTGTGTGCACAAGCAGGAGAGATGCTCCCAAGGCCTGGAAGGGGTGTACCGGGTGCCCCAGGAGAAGCAGCTCCCACGGCGACAGAATGTGGCCTCCTGGGCCAAAGGGGCCCCCTCCTCTGCAGGTGAAGCCCTGGGCGGCTTCTGGGCCTTGAGCATGGCCTGCGGGGCTGCAGTGCCCCAGGTGGGACTGAGCTTCCGTGTGTGGGGTGGCGCCAATGGCAGGAACCTGTTCTGAGTGTGCCCTCAACTTCCAGGCCTGGAGAAGATGCTTTCACCTTTGCAAAAGGCTGAGGGGGCAAACTTGTCAGCACAGGGGAGGGAGGGACACCCCGACCACCACCACATATAACCCAGACTCCCTGTCTCCTTGGCAGCCTTGGTTTGAAAGCTGCAGCTAAAAATACACATGCGACCAAGGAGCCTGGGAGGGCCTGTCCGAGCAGGGCCGTGGGCCGCATGCCCCCCACAGCAGCTGCAAACAGGATCCAGACTGGCCAGAAAGCCCTGTGCTTCCCAGCCCAGACTCAAGCAACGGGGGGCCCGGGGACAGCATCACCTGCCGGTGGGAGCCCCAATGCCATCCCCACCCTGAGTGACCCATCAGTCCAGGCACAGCCCCTCTGCACAGGGCGCACAGGGCGCATGGGGCCCCCGTTTGAGCTCCTTAAGGACAGGACTTATTTCCCTAAAAGATGCCTTGCAGGGCCACAGGAGAAAAGCAGGTAATAAATACATACGTTTATCCCCGGTTGACTGCTGACCGTCACAGCCATCTCCAGGTCTTATGCCAAGACAGTTGATAAGGTCACAGAGCTGGGACTGCAGCCCTCGGCCCACGGGGTGGTGGAGGTGGGGCAGCTGGGGCCACAGCCCGGGAGGACCCGGCCGCTGCCGGTCTCCCTGCCCGCGGCTGAGCAAGGGGATGGCCCCAGCGCCCTCTACCATCCCCTACACTTCTCCACGCAACTGGGCACCTACCTCGCGTCAGATCCCGGCAGGTGTCCTCGCTCCCTTCCCGCAGAAACCACGCTGTGCTCACCCGAGCGCACCAGGCCCCAGGCCCAGGCGGGAGGGGTCTCAGGGAGCAGCTGCAGGCAGCCCCGCCGCACGGCAGCCGGACTCGGAGGCCTGAGGTTCATTTCCTGCCCGGGAGACCTCGCGCAAGTCACCTCACCTGGCTGGCTGCCCCAGGGTTGGCATTTGTAAAACAGGGACGACGTCACCCCAACAGGGCCCTTCCAAGACTCTGACACAACACGGACGAGGACGGCCCTCATGAGCTGCACACGGGGGCGCACACGCCCTCATCCTCAGGGACTGAGAACGCGGGCACTGGCGGTGAGCATCTTCTCGGGACGTGAGAGAGGACGACCCTGGGTCTACCCGAGGGGGCCTACACTTGCTGCCTCTGGGTGGAGGGTGTCCAGCACAGGCAGGGGCGACGTGACGTGGGCCGTATGGGGAGAACTCCACAAGGGGACCCGCGCCATGGAGGACGCGTGGCCGGGGCCAAGGAGAGGCGGGCAAGGCTGCCGGATGGGCCACGGTGGGAGTGCGCACGTGAGCCTCTGGCGAAGGCGCTTCCCTCCCTGGGGCTCCCACAGCACTTCCGGATGGCGGCAGCCCGCAAGACACTCCACGTGACCTGACACAGCCGAGGGGCGAGGGGCAGGGGAGGGGGGAGTCTGCACCCCAAATGCAGGGGCTGACAGGACCCGGACAGGGAAGGGCGACCGCTGTTAGGCTTCCTTCGGCAGCAGCAAAGCCCGTGGTGACCCGAGGTGGGGGAGGGGCAGGAGGCAGCGGTGGAAGCAGGCTGTCCGGCAGAGAGGCCTTCATGACGGACGGGTGACATGGGGCTGGGATGTAGCGATGCCGCCTGCCGCCTGCCCTCCAGCCAGCCGGGCCCTGAGCCTGCGGCAGCCCCTGTCGGCCCCCACCCGGCAGCGAGTGGCATGGTCTTCACCAGGTGGAGCCCCGGACTGCGCAGCCTGCGTTCACAGTAAGGAATGTCCGCTTCTCAGCAAGGCCCTGTTTAATGGCCTTTGGCTGCCAAGGCTTCCGGCAGCCTGGAGGGCTGGAGAAACTTGGTCGGTGGACTCCACCCTCTCCAGCTCGAGCTCCCCTGCCAAAAGCTCTTAGCGCCCAGGCGTGTCCACGGAGCCATTAACCCAGCTGGTGCCCGAGGACCTTTCCTGTGCTGTCCTTGGACGAGGCATCCAAGACAGCCAGACCTCACCAACTGGTACAGTAAGTCTTGGCTGGTCCACCTCTAGATACCCTGTTCAATGGTGCTTAGCTCCAGCAAGAATGCCTATTTTCTCCTACAAGCCCTGCAACTGGGCACTTGGGAAAGGCTGCAGAATCCAGAGAAAGCATCCCACCATGTGGAAGCACCACGGGTTAAAATTTTGTATTTTATAAAGAAACAACAGAAGATGAGAGAAAGACTGAAATGTTCCCCTCCTGGGTTTAGCATGTCACGGATCCTGAAATTCACGATCTTATTTAAGGCGCAGCAAGCACCTAGGGCGATGCGACAGAGCCCCACCCCCCCCCCCCCCCGCCCGACCCCGACACACACGGATCCAAATGCCAGCTCTGTGACTTCCCAGCCAGTGACCGCACAGCCCCCAGCCCCACCTCTGCGAGGAGGGGCACTCTGCCCACAGGCCAGCAGGTGTGTACAGGGCGGGAGGCAGAGGGTGAGCCAGTAAGCCCTGCAGAGCTCTGAGCACCTGCACCGCCCTCCCCCCAGGCGCTGCCTCACCACAGCACTGGAAAGATCCCTGCTGCCAGGGTTCTGGTCCTGGAGGAAAAACTCTAGGCAGATGGCAAGGGCTGTGAATGCCAAGTCCGGTATAACCAAGGCTTGTGACCTCCGACCTGGGGCGGGGCAGGTCATTTACCCCGCCCCCCAGTGGCCTGCCCATCTGCTGGCGACAAAGGTGACTTAACGCCCGTAGTTGTTCACCTCAGTGAAGTGCTCTTGGTGTCCATGAGCCAGGGAGAGCGAGTGGACACCAGCATCCTGGGATGCTGAGAATAGTATCAACAGGTCCAAGAGGGCAGCAGAAGGCCGTGGGAAACACGGACGTGAGCTCTGCCTGGAAACTCCTGGAAGTAAGAAACCCAGAGACCGAGGCTTGATTTACACCTGCACTAATTAGCACCAGTTCAAACCGGAGGCTCATTGTCTGGATTTCCCTGTGATCGGGGGGCCAGGAGGAGAGGAGCTGTTCCCGTGCGGGTCTGGCAGAAGGCTGCCGTCCGGGCCCAGAGCCACAGGCACCTTTACAGATGACCAGAGAGGCTTTCCCCTGCGAAGGCGGGTATTTCTGTCTGCCGGAAACACAGCCTTTCTTCCCAGCAGGGCTGTGAACTCCTCCAGGAGATGGACTGTTTCTAACTCACTCACCCAACAAGTATTCCTTGAAGGCTGACGATCTACCAGTCATTCGGCAAGCATTTGCTCTGTGCCCACCTGGTGTCAGGTAAGGAACAGGCCCTGGTGCAGAGCTCGGACGTAATATGGACGTCGCCCCTGTGAGTTCCCAGAGAGCCTGTGACAGGCACAGATGCTCCCAGGGGAACCAGAAGAGCCCCGGGGCTGGGGGCTGCATGGGGCTCAGAGGAAAGGGTGCTGGAGAAGAGCTCCCAGCTTACCAGGGCCTGGAAGAATAAGCACAACTAACCAGCCAGGAAAGGGAAAGCCAGAGGCCAAGGCCTGGCCTAACGGCACAGACAGCTGAGCAGACCCCTTCCCCAGCTTCCCGGACAAGTCATTCTGAGACCACAGGGAGGGCACAGGAGGGGGCAGCCGTGGACCAGGCTGGGTGTGGAGGGCATCTGCACAACAGATCCACCCCATGCAGGATGCCAGAGCCCAAGCGGTGAGGAAGAGGGCATCCTCACAGAGGGGCAGCCTGACTGGGGTCTGGAGCATGAGCTGGAGGGGAGGCAAGAATCAGGGGCATCGTGGGGCAGGCCCCCTTGGGTGAGAGGCTGAGAACCTGGGAGTAGGGCGGGCCGGGGCATGGTAGGAACGTAACAGAAAAGGCGAGCAGACACCACTTTCATCAAATGATCACGATGACCATCGCTGGCAAGAGGACGATGGAAATCACGAGCCGCCCTGAGACATGGGGAGGATGGGCATCACTGTGACATTTCTGCCAAAGACACATATGCTGAATCCTGTCGCAAGGACACATCACATGAACCCAAACCGAGGGGCATCCTAGAAAGAGCTGGTTGCAAATATCGGAAAGCACCACGGCAATCAAAGTCAAAGGAAGACTGAGGAATTATTCCAGACAAAGGAAGACTATAGACCTCAAAGAGCTGAGGGCAGCCAGGGATTCCAAACCAGATGCAGACCCTTTAAGGACAAAGGACATTGGCAGGACAACTGGCAAAACTTGAGTGAGTTGTCAGTATTGGATGGTAGGTAGTACCAATGCTCACTTCCTGATTTTAATGGCATGCTGTGGTTACACAAGAGAACACCCTTGTGTGTGGGAAATACCCATTAAAGAATCGGGATGATGATGCATTGGGCCACTCACTCTAAAATGGTGCAGAAAAAGATTCTCACTACTGTACTTGCAACTTTTCTGCAAGTCTGGGCACAATTACAAAATTAATCCCTTCTTTTCCCTTCGACAGGGGTGTGGTGCAGTTGAGTATCTGGTTAGAAGTCAGCAGGGCCAGGCCTGAAATCTAGCTGTGGGCCACTACCTTGTTATGTGATACTGGGAAGCATGATATGATGGGAGAGACACGGATTTCGAGATCACAGGGACTGTGTCCCAGTCTTCGCTTTGCCACTAACAGGCTGAATGGCTTTGCACACGCTTTCCTTTTCCTCTCCCCTAGAACACAGGAATAAAACTACCCACTTCAGATACACGCTGTGAAGACTACCTCATTCATGCCTTCGGCAAATACTTATTCAGCATGCACTAAATGTTCCGGTGACCGATCCAGGTTCTGGGAATACAGTGAAGAACAGATCTTTCCTCCACAGAGCTTATACCCCAGCAGGGGTGGAGAGACACACAAAGAAAAAAAATCTGTATATATAATGAACTCTCAGAGAATGATAAGGACTGTGAAGAAGAATACAGCAGGCAAGGCCTTAGAAGGTGGTGAGGGTGGAGCGGTCAGACAAGAGAAGTAGGAGATTTTAGGAAGAAAGTGGCAGGAAAATAAAATTATCACAGAAAACAAAACAAGAAAACACAGACCACAAAAGCCAAAAGACTTATAAAAACAAAACACATAACAGAATATATGGCAGAAAAAAAGACCAATATACGTGCCATATCAAGGAAGGTAAATGGCCTACACTCGCCTATAAATGAAAAACACTTTAAAGCTGGATCGCAAACCAAAATTCAACTCCAGGCTTCATCTAAGAGAACCGCGTGGAGAAAAAAGGAAATCTCAAATGTTTAAGATAAAATGATAGGCAAAGGCACACCAGCCGGACAAGAAGCAAGCAGGGACAAGTTACGGCATCAGACAAGGCAACAAACATGGAAGGAGATAGCGAAGGGCACTTCAAGTGATGGAGAGTGTGGCAAAATGAGAACAAGGAGGACATCTATGCACCAAGGACGAACCACACAGAAGTCCCCTTGGGCTGAAAAGGACCCGAGGCAGCAGCAGGTATAATTCACCTCTCTAAGTCCCCAGCAGGTCAAATAAGTGAGGGTCCTAAAGACCTAAGCAATGTAATTGATGAAGGGAAGTTAACAGATATATTTTGTAACTCAATACACTTAAAACAAGGAATATGCCTTCCTTTTAAATGTCTGTGGAGTGGTCATAAAAAACCACAAAGAAACATCAGTAAATTCTCAGAGGTGAAAATATCACTAAACTGATTACAAGGCCATTATATCAGAAAGCCAGAACAAATTCAGGAAACAAAACATGTAGGTTTTAAACAACTCCTGGGACAAAAATGAAACCAACTAAAATTGCAAAATTCCTAAAAAATATCAATCATGAAGATGTTAAATATCAGAACATGGATAATGCAGTAATTATAGGAAAATTCATAGCCTTAAATAATTATGGAAATAATAGGAAATTTTAAATAAATGGATTAAATATGCAGCTCAATCAGTGAGGGCAAACTAACACACTGAGCCCCCATAAAGCAGAAAGAAGATGGGGACAGAATTAAAGAGAAGAGACAAGAACTGAGGAACAGAGTAGATCATCTACTAGCCAGCTGAATCAAGAAAAAGAAGAAGCAAAATTATATAAAATAAACAGAAGTGGGGAAATGACCTCAGGAGAAGAGGCAGTTAGATACCATTAGAAATTTAATTTTTTAAAAATGAGCTCTTTCTGAAGTTATATAAAACTATGAAAGCTGGGGGCACCTGGGTGGCTCAGTCAGTTAAGCGTCTGCTTTCAGCTCAGGTCATGATCCCAGGATCCTGGGATGGAGCCCCGCATCGGGCTCCTTGCTCAGCAGTGAGCCTGCTTCTCCCTTTGCTGTTCCCCCTGCTTGTGCTCGCTCTCTTTCTTTCTCTGACAAATAAAATCTTTTAAAAAATAAATTAATTAAAAAAATAAATAAAAATATGAAAGCTGTTCCACAGGCACAGAGTTCTGATTCTGCAAGACGGAAAAGGTAGCGGTCCGCTGCGCGACAACATGGATGCAGTTAGCATGACTGGGCTGTATGGTCAAGATGGCACATTTATGTGGTTTTACCACAACTTTAAATAAAGAAACAAGAGAGAAAGGGAAGAAAATGACATCGAAGCAAATATCCAAGCAAATATTAAAATATACTATAAGCCCGTAATAGTGACGAGGGCGATATTGGCTCATGGGTGGACAAGGCAGATGGATGGAAGAGAGCTCAAAAATCTTCCTGAACAGACGAGAAAAATGACATCGCTTATTAGTGGAGAAAGATTATTATTAAATGACTTGGAGACAATTAAATAGTTTTCTGGAAAAAGGGTGGATCAATGCCTCTTTCCTCACACCTTAATAAACTCCACATACAAAAAGGCCCTAAATGTTAAAATGGATGAGCCCATGGAAGTATGAGAATTTGAACTATCTATATGATCTAGAGGAGAAAAGTCCTTCTAAGCATGACACAGAAATGGAAGGTATTTGTAAAGAGACTGCTGAATTTAAAATAAGCGTCTTCCAGCTCGCCTCACACACAGGAGGACTGTCACCCTTCCTGGTTCCAACAATGTTTCGAACAGCAAACGATCGGAAGCCACCTGAGGGTTGGGGAGAAGACAGAGTCAGTGAAGGACAACGCACCTTACGCAGCAGTGAGGAACAACGTGGTGGCCCTGGGTGTGCTGCGGTGGGGGTGGTGGTGATACCCAACACCCGTCCCTAAGCAAGAGAGAAGCTCTCATGTGCTCCCACTGAGGACAAAACCGTAGTGGGCACCTACAGAGTGCAGGCAGTGGGACGGGGTGCTCCGGGGGAGGACGGCTGCAGGAAGGAGACTTCACACACAGCTTTCTGCACCTCTTGAATTCTGAAGCTCATCTGTGCATGATTCTATCTTTGCAAAGGAAACAGACCACACACTCAGTGTACAGCCTCACTGGGGTTACATCTGGGGGTGCGGGGACTGCCTGCTTCTGATTGGGGTCTCTCCCTTTGAGGCGAGGGTGCAGACAGAAGGAGCCTTGTCAAGTCAGGCCTAAAATCACGCTTCATTCTGCCACCCACATACCGGTGACGGGGACATGATCTCTCTGATTTTCAAGCTCGATAAAACAAGGGTGGTTTTTCCAACCTCTCAGGGGTGTTGTGGGGACTATGTGACATGAGACACGTTCAACACCAGCAGAGGCCCATTCCAGGAGGTTCTCCACAAAGGGAGTTGTGTTGATCACGGGTCCAAGTCCAAAAGCCAGGACATTTCTTGGCTCGGTGGCTTGGGTCTGTCATAACCAGGGTGCCCGGCCCACTTCGGGTGGGCAGGGAGCCCTCATGAACTCTATGCTCACCAGGGACTGGAAGCCTGGTACCTGCCACCCTGCAGATCTCAGACTCTCTCCTTCGGCGTCTTCTCGGAGCTTGAAAACGGCACCCACACCCACCCTCTTAGCACCTGTGGGCCAAGAGGGCACCAGGGGACACCAGCTCACCACACACCACGCTGCAGAGACACGAACCTTTTTCCCAGATTCAGAGTCAAGGGATGCAAGGCATGGCCCTGTGTCCCATTCTCCTCTCCCACAGGCAAATCCTATAGCAGAAATCCCCTTCCTAAAAGAAGGTGTCTCTTAAAGAAAGTGGCAGGCAGCTGAAGATGTGGGGGACCGAGAGCTGGGCCCGCAGGGGCAGTCCCCGTGAGCACAGCCCAGACGGGCACCCGGAAGGTGCTCAGTAGCCATTTGCTGGGGGGGAGGGGGGAGGGGCCCAGGGGGTGTAAGGAAGAAGCAGAAGCCTGCCAGAGTGAGGACGCATCTTCTCAGGGAGCAGATCAGATGTGGAAATGGCAATTTCAGGGACGAATTATATCAGCTTTTCACTCGCTGGTTTCTTCCAGAAGATATATAATAATGCTGATTTCAGTGGGTGATTATGGAGAAGAAAGAAGAAAGGGACACACAGAGCTCCTGAGGCACTGCAGTGAGCACCCCACAAATACAGTTGTTCTTTTGGGGGAAATTATCACAATTCAGCAGCACTCCCAAACATTATGTTAAAACTAGGATGCTTGGGACCAAGGAGAAGATCGGGGTGGAGGGGGCAAGGTGGGGCAAGGGGAGATGGGGTCTCACAGAAGCGTGGAAACAAGCTCTGGAGCCCGACGTGGGACGGCCCTGTGAGCCGCGTAGACACGGGCCAGCGCTGTGAGCCGCGTGGACGCGGGACGGCCCTGCGAGCCGCGTGGACACGGGACGACGCTGCGAGCTGCGTGCCGCAGAGGCTCTGCAGGTTTCGGTCCCTCCGTGGACGCAGACGCTGGTGCCTCCCTTGCTGGCTGTGAGGACAGAGCATGTGGAGCATCCCTGGCACACAGCCGGCCCCCTCTGGCAGGGCTGCCAGCCACCAGGGAAAGGACAGGAGGGGACCCATGAAGCCCACAGGGTCATACCCAAGGAGGGAGATCAAGAGTGGCCCAGGGCTTTCTCGTGTATGTTTTTTTTTTAATCATTTTTCTTCAAGAAAAATATTAACTACTTTTGTATCCTTTACAAATTCTTTTCTGTTTTTCTGTTCTTTATAAATTTACATATTTGTATTTGGCAAAGGTGCCCAAGGGATGGTGAGATGGCCCTTTGGGTCCCCTGCATCCACCTCCTGGCCACTTGGATCTCAGGTAGAAGGGCCATTGCAATCACTGGGCGCCAGGGTAGGGGTCCTCGGCCCAGGCTGACCACGCTCTCTGGCTTACCGAACCACCTGATCAGCCCAGCCCAGCAAAGCCCGCCTTGTCAGTGGGCCCACAGGCTAGCACCCTCACCCAGGAGCAGAGGTCTGGAGAAATCCACAGCCCTGTGCCGCTGCTAAGTTACCTGGGAAACAGGCAGGGGTCAGTGGGCAGGCTCAGCCTCCAGGGAGGCCTGGGCGCCCCCCATGGCCACCTGCAGCTGCCGACTGTCCCGCTGGATGGATGGCTGGGACCTGGCTCTCCACTTTCTCTCCCAAGGTGTCTGAGACACGACTGCACTTGGTGACTTACTACAGCCATCCCGCACGAATCTCAGGTCAGAAACAAAACCCCACAAGGTCTCCACATGACACAATTTGACGAAAGGACCCCTTGCAGGGCAGTCCCTGGGATGCAGCCCATCCTCAAGGCAAAGACAGCCTGGTTTCCCAGCCCCCCAGATCCAGACTCCTGAATGGAACGGGCTGAATGCAGCAGGTGCCATAAGACAGGAAGAGCAACTTTCAGATGGGACGGGCCCTGCAGGTGGTCCTGTGCCTTGTCTCCAAGGGCATGCTGGCTCCTTCATAAAAAGGTGGCCGCAGGAGTCAGGTTCCTGGGCTGCTTCTTGCCTCTGCTTCAGGGTCACCCGCACGAGCTCCCGCCTAGCACACACCAGGCTGTGTGTGGACGGTCTGTTAACGGACCTGAGTCCACCACCTGCATCAGACCGGGAGTGTCTTAAAGGCAGGGATGGAGTTCAACTTACAAGTGGGTACCCAGCACCTGGGACAGTGCCTGCTACAGAGCAGAGGGTCAGTAGATAGATAACTTCTGAATAAACGGACAAAAACCTCAGCCCACGCATCTACATTCTCCACGTAACCTTAGGTAACAGAAACCCCTGAATATTTCCTACTTTGTAAAAAGGGAAGAGTAGTGATGATCTCTCAGACTTGCACGGGTTGGACACTGGGTCCTGCCCCCCCAAATGTGAGGGCATGCTGCTCCCTGAGGCAGGGCAGCCAGTGTCCCCACAGTCCCCACAGTTTCATGTGTCTGCGAGACCTGCTACCCCCATGCGTGCACGCACAGTCTGCACACCGCAGCTCGGGGCCGGAACACACGGCGGGGCTCGCGGGATGATGATACGGCGGATGTGCACTGAAAATAGCCCCACGTAAGGTGGCCAACACATAATCTGCATTTGCTGGCCATCACGGAAAGCACAGCCCATCACTGATGTATCTAGGAAGCTACAAAAAGTGTCACCATCTGAGGGAGGTAGAGGGCGCACGGTAGGGGGACACTGGAATCAGCTCAGCCTCATTAGTCACGACTGGTACTGACGGAATGGGCTGGAAACAGCCCCTAAGACAGACGGTCAGGGAGCATGCTGGGCTCTGCAACCCGCCCTGTCTTCCCGCCCGGAGGTGCAGCCCCCTAGTTCACAGGACAGTTTCCAGAGGGAGATGAGAGGCACAGCACATCAGAAGCCGCAGCCCATAACAGACACATGAAAAAATGTTCATCATCATTAGCCATCAGGGAAATTCAAATCAAAACCACACTGAGCTACCACCTTACACCAGTTAGAATGGCAAAAATGGACAGGAAAAGAAACAACAAATGTTGGAGAGGTTGTGGAGAAAGGGGAACCCTCTTCCACTGTTGGTGGGAATGCAAGTTGGTACAGCCGCTTTGGAAAACAGTATGGAGGTTCCTCAAAAAATTAAATATAGAGCTACCCTGTGACCCAACAATTGCACTCCTGGGTATTTACCCCAAAGACACGGATGTAGTGAAAAGAAGGGCCACATGCACCCCAATGTTCATAGTGACAATGTCCACAATAGCCAGACTGTGAAAGGAGCCGAGATGCCCTTCAACAGATGAATGGATAAAGAAGATGTGGTCCATATAGACAATGAAATATTACTCAGCCATCAGAAAGGATGAATACCAGCTTTTACATCAACATGGATGGGGCTGGAAGAGATTATGCTAAGTGAAATAAGTCAAGCAGAGAAAGTCAATTATCATATGGTTTCACTTATCTGTGGAACATAAGGAATAGCATGGAGGACATTAGGAGAAGGAAGGGAAAAATGAAGGGGGGGAATTCGGAGGGAGAGATGAACCATGAGAGACTACGGACCTGAGAAACAAACAGGGTTTTAGAGGGGAGGGGGGAGGGGGGATTTGTTAGCCCGGTGATGGGTATTAAGGAGCGCATGTACTACATGGTGCACTGGGCGTTATACGCAAACAATGGATCATGGAACACAACATCAAAACCTAATGATGTAATGTATGGTGATTAACATAACATAATAAAATTAAATTAAATTTAAAAAAAAAAAAAGAAGAAGCCACAGCCCAACCATGCCGACCTGGGGTCCGGTCCCAGGCCCTGCCCCAGCCCTGCCGCAGCTCTGACCTGCCCCTGCCCTGCCGTGCCTCTGGATGCACCCCAGAATCTCCACTTCCTCCTTTCCACGACCGACTGGTACACAGAAGCTCCAGTGGTCCCCCACCTGCTCGGACGGGCAGAGGAGCATGCTCCCGCCAGGATCACAGGCCTCTCGTCACACCTTCACTGACGACTTGGTGCCCTCAGCATCCCCAGTTCACAAGAGACTGAGGCTCAGAGAACTTGTCCGCTTGCCCAAGGAAGTTCCAGCACGAGGAAGCAGCAGAGCCAGGACCGAGACCCACAACAGCTTGGTGCCGGCGGCATGCCCATCTACCGGGTGACACCACCACCATCACACAGCCAACACGGCCATGTTTGTGCTCTACCAACACCCCAGAAAATATGAACAACTTCAGAAAATCCTTGCAGAGAGAACGACCCCAAAACACAAAAAAGCTCTCTGTGCAAGCCAGTGCATGTGATTTATAGAACAATGAACATCTCACAACAAAGAAGACATCCAACAGAACAAGGGCTAAGTTACCTTGTGTCCACTTGGTGAAATTATAACCTGGCCTTCCATGGCACATATACGACATGTTTGTAACATGGGGAATATTTGTGTTTTTCAAGGGAAAAAAAAGGACACCAAAGTACAAACCTGGTCTGATCATCTCTATGAACAAAATTTAAATTTGAGGATAGCAAAAAAGCTTAGAAATACACAAAAATTCAATGAAACAGAGGTTGTTTTGAGGGGTGGGAAAAGAGTAACTTTTCTCTGTCCAACTTTTCTGATTTTCCCTAGCTTTCCACAGTGAGAATATATTACTTTGATCAAGTGACCTGGAAAGGCCAATGTGAGGGCATCTGCCTTTTTTTTAAAAAAAAGATTTTATTTATCTATTTATTTGAGAGAGAGAGACAGCATGACAGGGGGAGGGTCAGAGGGACAAGCAGACTCCCCACTGAGCAGGGAGCCCGATGCGGGACTTGATCCCAGGACTCCAGGATCATGACCTGAGCCGAAGGCAGTCGCTTAACCAACTGAGCCACCCAGGTGCCCCGGCATCTGCCTTTGAACCTGGACCAGTCACCCCTCGGCTGGGCAGGTGCTGGACAGAACCCCGGACCCGGCCGAGCCTTGGTGTCCTCGTTTGGAAAAGGACATGCGCAGCGTGCAGGGGTGTCAGAAGTGACAACATGATGTCCGGACACCTTGCCTGCCACGTGACAGGCACGTGCAAAATGTTTACTTCAAAATAACGGGCTTTAGCTTGTTGAGCTACCCACCTGAGCCTGCTTGAGTCAGAGAAAAAAACCAGTCAGCCGGGCCAAGCGGGCTGACGTTTGGAAGCTCCAGGAGCACCTGTCGGGTAAGTGAGGGCCCAGCCGAGGCAACCTGCACAGAAACTCTGAACCCCCTCAGGCCAGGGGGCCCTGTTAGAGCGGTTAGGAGAGCCCAATCAAGGGGGGGCACAGGGGACGGGCAGACCCACAGCCCGAGATGTTGGCATCACCCACAGCTGGGGTGACGGGAGGCGGGCGCTGCCATGAGCTGAGGCCAGGGATGAAGACGCTGCTCCGCTGCGGACTGCCGGGGGCCTGGGGAGGCAGACAAAACTGCCCACCAGCTCGCATGGGCCACCACACTGCAATGGTGCTCACCGCACAGAAGGGAAAGGGACTTCAGAAACGCTGGTCCCGGGCGCCTGGGTGGCTCAGTCGTTGAGCAACTGCCTTCAGCTCAGGTCATGGTCCCAGGGTCCTGGGATCGAGTCCCACATCGGGCTCTCTGCTCCGCGGGAGGCCTGCTTCTCTCTTTCCCACTCCCCCTGCTTGTGTTCCCTCTCTCACTGTCAAATAAATAAATAAAATCTTTAAAAAAAAAAAAAAAGAAAGAAATGCTGGTCCCCACAACGGCCATGTCGCCATCAACAGTCACAGGTTCATTTGACGAAGCAGCTCAAGAGTCTAATGTTCACATCTTTTGACTTAGTAACTCCAAAACTAGAAAACCGGTCTAGTCAAAAAATCGAGCAAAAATCTGTTCAAAGAGATGTTCACTGGAAACAGCTAGATATGATACCAAATTACGACACTTGGACTGGGAAAACGTCACGCGTGGTTGCTGGGGGGTATTAATCCCGCGAGCGCAGGACCTCAGCTCGGTCAGACACCTGGGGACGCTACAGGTGTGGCCCCCGGCTGCCCCATTGGGGGAGCCGCCAGGAGGCAGCTCACGCCATCCCAGCAAGGCCTCTTGGCACAAAAGCCTCCCAGGTCCTAGGATGATTTTTTTTTAAGCCATGCATCCTCTCCAGGATAGTATTATTAAACCCGTCTTATCTACCAACATACTGGCGTGCCCATGATGTGTGTAGGACAGCGGACCCAAACGTTGTTAAAAAACAGAAAAGTTAAACACCTCTGTGGAATCCAGTGCAAATGCAGGGCCCTCCGCTGGGCTCTGCAAGGGGTCTGGACCCTCCTGGGCCCACCGCAGGGCGTGGCTGCCGTGTGACTGTTTGGGCCTTGGGGAAGTTCTTTTGAGGGACAGAATATGTCAACACGCATTTTATTTCATTTTGTTTCACAGGACTGGTTTCCTGGGCCTGTCCCAGCCCTGGAGGCGGGAGGGTCTGGGTGTCTGACCCTGCTCAGCTGCCCACATCTGGTGGAAGTACCTGGCTGTGCCCAGGTAACCAGGAGCTGGGACGTTCCAACCTAGAAAAGTATCTGGGGGCCGAGGGAAGCCCCCAGAGGTGCACACACTGATTCTCTGCAGAAATGTCCTCCCTTTCCTTCCACTCAGGCTGGATGCATGGAGTAAAATGTGGTCCACTCGTTGGCTGCTCATGGGACTCCTGCTGGCCTTCATCAGAAGGAGCAGGGAGACCGGTGGGGGAGGGGGTCCCCCATGCAGTACAGGGGGTCTCACAAACTGATGGGAAGCAAGGGAAGGCCAGCCCATGGCCCCTGGGACAATTCCCATGTGTTTCTCACATGCAAAAGGGGAACAGGATACTTCAATTACCTGGAGAAGAGACTTGATACTAATTTACAATATCTGGGCTAAAATATATTGCCAGCAACTGACCTAAAGTCGATTAGATAATGAAATCATTTCCAGAAAATAATAAAGCCTCTCACTTCAACAGCAATACACTTAGTCTGTTCCTCAACAAGATACTTTTGGCTGCTCTTAGGAAGGCACAGAGCAGGGTCAAAGCTGCTGGTGGACCACGAAGCAAACACTCAGGTACATCGTCAGTGCTAATCACAGTGAGCGCTCCTGGGTTGAGGACCGAGTTCAGGTCTTTACCAAATACACACTCTTCCGTGCCGACCCTGTGGTCGAAGCTCCTCCAGAGAGAAGTAAGAGCACGGAGGCAGCACCCCGTTCCCCACGCCAACCACTCAAGATCCAGACACACAGACAGAAGGCACGCCCACGGGGACAAGGCCACGTGCCGCCACAGGCGACATCAGACTCTGCGGCAGCTGGGATGCCAGGGCGTCTCGACACCCATCACCACGTGTGTGTTTGAGGGCGCTGACCCTTCCACAAGTGTGTGCTGACGGGACACACCTGAAGGGCCATGCTCAGGTAAGACGCAGACTTGCCATGGCCAGCCGGCCGACTCGGCCACCCGCAGGGAAAGGCGCGTTCGCCCAGAGGTGACGGGCGCATACTCACCCCACTGAAGAGGAGCCAGCTGCAGGTGCTCCAGGACCAGCTGGTTCAGGAGTCCTTCCACGCTCGCCTCGCCCGTGCGCTTCAGAGAGGGGTGAGTGCCAGTCAAGGAAAACTCGGCTCCTGCTGAGCCCTGGGGACAGGAGGAAGCATTCTGGAAGCTTCTAGGGATGCCCGGACAGGAACCCTCCCCCAGCAGATCTATGTCCCCCTCTTCTCAAATGATATCCAACCAACCGCTGAGACATGACCTGAGTGTGGAAAACAGGCATATTAACATGCCAAGTACCTCTCCTCCCTGAACCCAAATCAGGTAAATCAAGCTACTGTCGCATAAAGAAGGGAAATTCATTGGGATTATTTTAATCCAACAGCAATTCCTGGGGGGGTGGGGGGGAATACAGGAAACGGAAGGTTGTTTTTCCTTAATAAAACAAACTATGGCCCATTGTTCAACGTAACCAAATGCGTTTCTGGACACGTGTCAGCTTCGTGCTGGTTTCATGTCTGTCGTGTTATACATCTTGATGTAATTACACATATTATTACGAATGGGCTCACTTAGGCGAGTTCATAATGGAGGAAGTCACAGTCTCTCAGCAAGTATCAGCGGATGAAGAAATTAGGTTTAGAAATGCAGAAAACAGATGTCTCCTGGGCACTAATATTAAACAGCCAACATGGCTCTCAGAAACAGATCTGCAAGCCTCTTCCCCTTTCCCTACATAAATTAAAGCCTCAGAATTTAAGTTGTAATCAAAAGGGAAGAATTTAGTTCCTGACATTCTTTCCTGATTAGGGAAGTGAGGAGAAAAACCTGCTTCTTTCTGCCTTTAGCAAGTTAATTGCATTCAAAAAGCACACAGTATGTCTGAACCAGACAGGGATGGAGACACGAGGAGGACACTGAAATGATCAGACACGAACTTGAACTTGAGAGGCTTACAGCACTGGAACGGAGGACCGCACTCACCAAGCCTGAGGGCAGCTGTGTGGGGACAAAGCCGTGCAGACAGAGCAGCCCGGAGCCGAGGCTGGGGGCATAGAGGCCCCAAGGCTCCAGGGGAAGGGAGACTAGAACTCCCAGTCTCTCCTGCCAAAGGGCCTGGCACAGGGGGGCCACGGGATCACCTGGATGGGAGCACCTAGGTGGAGGGGCACGGTGGAGTCTAGACACAGCCACCAAGCATCCAGGCAAGCTAGAGAGGGCAGGGCTGGCCGCACAGCAACAGGCCTCCGCCAAACACAGCGACCTGTTAGACCCCCTGTTTCCCTCTCCACCCCTAAGTCCTTCTTGGCTATTTTGGACTTCTTTCAATCCTTCCCAAATACCATGTGCTCTCTCTGGACTCTGTATCTCCCACATCCATGCTCTCTGCCTGGAAATGTTTTTCCCTCCCCTGTTCCCTCCTATCTTGGCTCATCCTTTGAGTCTCCAGCCTACCCTGAGCCCCGTCCCTGCTCTGAAGGCACTCAGGTGTCCCCATGGGAATCCACACCGGCTGTGCTGGTCCTCCAGCGCTCAGCCTGGCTGCCCGCCTCAGCTGCATGAGGGCCCAGCCCTGGCCTGGGGCCTGCACCAGTGACTGGTTCACAGACCTGCTCGGTGGGTCCTGTCTGATGAATAAACAAATTCAGGATGGGTAAACATCCTACACAAGACAAGGTATAGGAGTCACGCTTCTGTCACCTCCGGAGCCCATGGCCCTCAACACTCAGCCCAGAGGCTGAGACCTGAAACTGCCCTACCCCGAGCCCAGTGCCTGACTCTTGCTGGTACTGTCTGCAGACGCCAGGGGCTTTTTCCGCCCCAAGCCCCAGTGCACTCATGGTGCTTGCTCCATCCCACACCACCCTCCTGTCAGCTGGGCAGATGTGAAAGCAGGCTCATCCCGGCCAAGCTGAGCTCCCCAACAGATTGGGGACCACGCAGCGGCACTACAGCCCTGAGCAAACAGCACCTGCCCCCTGCTGCTAGAACTGTGGGTTCCAAACGCTCCCCACCGAGCGCTAAGTCTCGGCACCGCCGCTGATGAGCGCCAGTCAGTCTACCTACATTCTCTGAATCTGTTTCACCATCTGGAAATGGGCTCAAGAGCAACACGAACTTCACAGGAACTTCACAGGACTGTCCTGAGAACAAATGGGACAGCAGTCCTGGCCACAGTGAGCACAGCATAAATGTCCCCTATTGTGAGTGTTTGCCCCTCTCTCCTACCATTGTCCCCCCTCCCCCACCTCAGGGATTCAGCCACCACTGCTGGTGCCTCAGGCTCCTTCGGGGATCTTACCCCACCACAAGCAATTTACCAAAGTGCTTCCAGAGATAATTCGCTCCCTGAGAAGACTTCCCCAAATGCAATCTTCACCATCCTGTTATGCAGAGTCTAGGTGTGAGGAACTGAGAGCAGGATTGCTAGAGATTTTGCACGGCACCTGGAACGATCATGTGTGGTCCTGGACAACCTGGGCATTAGGACTCATTTACCTCATTCATTCACTGGGTCAACAACAAGCTGCTGGAGGACATTTAGGGTAAGGGCCTGGGGTGGCTGGGGATGCACAACTAAGACTGACTTGAGACTCAAGGAGCTCACAGGCTTGTGGGAAGACAGAGCTGCAAACAGACAATGCTGGCTTCCAGCAATACCCCTTCTGGGGGTGGGGCGACACCCAAAACAAGTGAGAGCAGGGACTCAAACAGATACTTGCACGCCATGTGTGTGGCATGAATCACAGGAGCCAAAAAGTGGAAGGAACCCAAGTGTCCATGGACAGACGGATGGATAAGCGACATGTGGTCTGGACACACAATGGAGTACTGCTCAGCACCGAGAGGAAGGAAATGCTGGCCCACACTGCACCACGGATGACCCTGAAGATCTCACACTGAAATTCGGTCACGGGACACCAGCGACCGTGTGCTCCCACTTCTCCGAGGACCCTGGCGTCCTCATGTTCATGGTCACAGAAAGGAGGGCGGCGAAGGCGGCAGCACAGGCGGCTTGTTCCCATCCACTCGAAGGGGAAACCAAGGCCGCAGGGCTCACGAGCTGCACTGCCCACACCCGACCCCAAGGCCCCGCTGGCCCTGCACCCTGAAAGGGGCCATGGGGCAGCTTTCCCACCCAACCCCGCAGATGACCCGTCACCCGGGTGCATCACCACAGCTCAGTGAGGGGTGCCCACTTCTCGGCACAGGGGGTAGGGGTGTGGAAGCCAGAAGGGGAGGGTCCTGCCAGTTTCCATCCCCCCAATGGCAGCCGAGGCCCCTCGGGGAGACAGTGCCCCTCAGCTCCATCACCTTGGACAAACCAAATCCGATATTCCTCATGGGGAATCTGCATGGTAGAAACCAGCATCCGGGATGTGCTGGACCTCAGGGGTGACCTGCACGGCCCCTGCCCAGCCCAAGTCAGGACGGGGGCAGTTACTCCCTACAGGCACATCCCATGTCATGGATGGGACCGGTGCGCACTCAGACCTTGGGACTCTGCACTCGGCACTCCCACCCCCACTGCTTGGGGCCCACGGGGCAGACACAGACAGTGACGGGCTGACACAGGGAGGGAGGGGGCATGCAATGGCAGGCCCAGGCCCCACACGGAGACCAATTCTGGTCAAGTCAAGCTCCAGAACAGAGGACCTTCTCTGCCCACATCTTCTTGCCCGCTCTTGCCCACTAGCCCCCTGTAGCTTCCTCCTCTGAGCTGTGCTCAGGCTCTAGGAACCTGATCAGACTCACAGGTTGAGCTGGGTGCCTGGCTGGATGGAGGAGGGGGCCTGAAGTCACCCAGGCCTGTTTGCTCTACTTTAAGACAATGAGGAGAGCTTGTCTCCGTTATGGACTCTGAGTTCCTAAAAGCTTATTCTCCCCAGAACCAGGCATTTAGGTCCACAGTGGGGTTCAGAAATACCTGTGGTTGTCTGTAACTGGCTTCCTGGCTCCCCAGGAGGAAGAGGGGCTCAGCCTGCTGGTTGGGCCACCTGCTTTCACAGCAGCTGAAGATAATGGGCTTTCTCAACTCCAGCGCCCAGGTAGCATTACCTTGCAAACAGCCACACTCCTGAGTAAATGGCAACCCACTCTCAGTTCCCAGAAATTTAATTTTCTCAAGAGGAACTGCTCAATATTAAGAATTTATTGGCTGGGAAGGTCTCTGTCTTTATGAACACGACACTGTATGGTGTTTAATTTTCATGGATAATGACTGAATGATTGTTTTTCTTCCTTTCAACCCACAGATCTGAATGTTCTAATTTTAACATACAACACGTGATATTAAATTACTTCCCAAGGTGAGGAGCGTGACAAGAAGAGAATCTCATCAGGGAAGAGTGTAGAGCTTTCCTGGAGGGACAGGGGAGCACGGAGCCCAGCACACACACGGGGCAAAGACCGCCCCCCCGCCAGGAGGGGCAGGCACCTCACTGTATTGGAACTTTCTTCCTCTTCCACCTGGCTGACTCCTACTCTGTCTTTCGGACCAAGCACAAGTGCCCCTATGTAGAGTGCCCCCCACATACACACACTCACATAGTATCTTTTTTTTTAAAAAAAAAGATTTTATTTATTTATTTGACAGAGAGAGAGACAGCAAGAGAGGGAACACAAGCAGAGGGAGTGGGAGAGGGAGAAGCAGGCTTCCCGCTGAGCAGGGAGCCCGATGCGGGGCTCGATCCCAGGACCCTGGGACCATGACCTGAGCCGAAGGCAGACGCTTAACGACTGAGCCACCCAGGAACCCCACATCGTATCTTGACAAAGCTCTTCATGGCTATACTCCAAGGATTATAGTGATCAATGCCTCAATATCTGTCCCCCTGGCTGCATCATGAGCACCTTTTTTTCATCTTTCAAGTGCCAGCGTCTGCATAATGCCTGGGCCCCAGTAGTAGCTCGATAAATGTTGAAGTCACTTCATGAATGAAAGCATGCGTGCATATTTGAATGACTGCAGGCGTGTAGAAACGGGTGGTTTTCATCAGAGACCGACCTTCACTGGTACGGGTCGCCCACGACACTCACCACTAGAGAGAGGGGAGTAGGACCCTCCGAGGGGATTACTCTGGCATCACCATGGGATAGCTGCTGGAGCCCTCGGCACAGAGCCAGGCACATGAGGCTATTACTATTCAATACGTGAGGACATAGAGTCTCGGAAAGGTTGGCAACTTGCCTGCTGTGAGTGACAGATGGCCATGAGGCCTGGCCCATTACCCGGCAGCACAGGGTACTATCAGGGAGTGTGGCTGGGTTTCTTGGCTAACACGAGCCCGCCTCCCTGCCCAGGAGGCACGGGCTGGACGCAAGCACACTCCAAGGCAACACTGGCCCAGTTCTGTGGACTCCTCTGTGGCCACCACTCAGCACTGCAAGCCTGACCACAGCCACCACATGGCTGGTCTACTTCCATCCTTGTTGCTCAATGGGCCATAGCAGCACAACCTGTCACCACGGGGAAACACAGGAAGCAGCCTTTCCAGGAGGACTTAGAAGTTTTAGGCAATGGCTTCTCACTTGGGATGGGTCTCGAAGAGGGGATGATGGCACCTGTCAGTCCTACGCTGGGACTCCACTTTTCCAGTCCCTGAACCAACAAGACCCATGGGGGAGCAGGGTAAGGAGGGGTCATCTTCCTCCCGAGGGGAGTGACCAGGAATGGCCAATGCCAGCCCCCAATGAGAACACAGACCACCGTGCAGGTTACTTGGTGATCCTGAGGAGTGGCGTCCTTCCTGGGAATCACCACTTGTGCTGAGTCGGTCCCGAGCCCCCATCCCACTGCCCACTCGGGTCAGCATCCCCCTGCCGCCATGGCCCCAGCGCCATCCAGAGGCAACCCCCCTGTTGGGAAAACGCATCCCCTGCAGAGTCCGATGAAGGACTAGAGCCCGGGGACTGGCCAGGCGGTGGAGAAAAGCAGTTATGTTTCTCTCCTCTCCCTTTGTGGCCACCATGTGAAGAGCTACTTTCTCTTTCAAAAAGAAGACATCAAGCCCCCTCCTTGGCTCATGACCGGGTCCCTGCAAAGCACTCTGTGATTCACTATAATCAAAGAGATGGAGGAGAAGTGAGATTACATGCCAGCAAAAGGAGTCAGCTGCACTTTTTTTGGTTTGGGTTTCATCTAGGATCGAATGGGCCACAAGACTCACAGACACACAGAAATTCACTCGCAGAGTGGTGACCAATTCCACTCAGGTACAGGAAACGCTCTCAGACGAATTCCAAGTCTCAGACTCAAAGATATACAACTGGGTCCTGGAGAGGGGGACACGGAAGGGTACAAACGCCGGGAACACTCCTGTTGGGGTGTGCTCTGTGGCAAGCGCTTTCCATGCTCCCTTCAACCGGCGGGAGGCTACAGTTGCACCCTGCAGATGGAGGACCCGAAGCCGGGAGGACAGAGCAGGGATTCCCTGGGAGCTCCTTCTACCCCTGGCATTCTAGTGCCATAGCATGGCAGCGCCAGAAAGGGAAGATGACATGCTCAACAATGCTGCTACCAGATCGGCAAAAGTCAAAAAGTTTGAAACCCCCCATAATGGCAGAGCTATGGGAATACAGGCACAAGACTCACACTCCACTATCAGAAAGGGAGAAAGTTCGCTATGAATATGCAGTTTTCCAAGGCAAACAGTTCAATGAAAAAAAACAAGATGTGAAACAGCGTATACTTTTGTGTAAAAACAAAAAAAGTCTATGTGTTACTTAAGAGTTTCAAGAGAAATTCTGAAATACGTGGAAGGAATGAAGAAAAATGGGCATTTGGGGAGAATGGGCTCAGAGGGGAACACCCTTTTTAAAAAAAAGTTTGAACCATGTGCATATTTTACATATTTAAAATAAAAATTTTAGAAAAAATAAACAGTACAGCCCTGCTGGTAATATTATGAAACCAGGCTGGGAGCAGCTGCAGACCTGAAACCGTGCGGGGCACGATGGAGCTCCTAGGTCAGGGCTGATAAAAGTCAACACGCTTCATCCCACTCAGAAGGGAGAGGAGCTCAGCAAGCAGGTGGCTGGCAGATTTGGGTTTAACATGCACATTTTCATGTTTCTTTCTTTCCTGATTCTTTCCAGGGGTGTAAAATTAAGACCTTAGAATATGGCATATTACTCCCACTCAAAAAAAAAAAAATATATATATATATATATATATATGCGCCAGACTTTTGAGGCAGATCGCACCACGGTGCTTGCAAAATAGAAATAGTGCCTAATGAACGCATCCAGGATGAGGAGCTTGGAAATGATTAGTTAGAGGAGCAAGTTAGCGTGTGAGTAATTACAAAGTTGCCAAATGGCACTGGGGCTTTGGAAACCATTCCAATAGCATATTTCTGTATTAATTTGCTTTCGGATGTGAGCCATAAAATTATACAGCTGAGCTAATAAAGCTAATTACCTGCATGCACAACCCCTCCCTTTCAGCCCCATAAGCCACCACAAAACAGTCTGGTGTCTGAGCCTGGACATACAAATGCAAAGCCAGCTGACCAGTCACTTATGCAGCCGCCTTCGTCGATCACTGTTACAGGCAAGACTGCAACATCCCATAAGGAAGGCAGAGGTGGCAACAGCTACTATTTCTTCAATACACAGGCCACGGCATTTGGGGCAAGAGATCGATAAATGATGACGGTGACTATAATCCCTGTCATCGCTTCTATTAGAACATTTCCAAAGTGCTTCCCATGAGAGAGGCTCTTTGGTAAGTGTATAATATGTATCTTTTCAATTTAATATTATCTTTAAATTAAGACTTTAGAACCTGACAGGGATAAGGTAGGGACTGCTATTTCTGTTCAAAGGTTTTTTTTTTTAACTTGGGTGCGTGGTGAGAGTAAAGCCGACACAGCTATGAAGCGGCCGGATCAAGCAGTCTGACCCTAGCGCCCATGTTCTGGACCCCACTTTCTGACAGTTTACTGTAAACATTGTGTCAATTCTTCACAGTAAACCTGGGTGTGGACCCGTGACCTCCACTTGACAGACAAGGATCTTTCTGTGCACAGGGCACGGCTCAGGCCAGGGCCCCTAGGCTGCCCGCGGTGGTGGAGTCGGACCAGCCACCTCCCTCCAGCCAGACCTGCCGGGAACTCTCCGTGGTGCTGAAAAGCTCCCTCCCTTTAAAGCCCTTTCTAGTCCCCTGGGACACAGCAGTCACATTTCCAAGTAGTCAGTAGTCATTGTCCCGAGATTCTGCTCCTGTCCCTTACAAGGGCAGGGATGGTAACTCTGCAGCAGGACTGTGGAACCCCTGTTGGTGTGGACCCAGGCTTTGTGGGTCTCCTAGGCCACATCCACGGATAATAATGAACAACGCATGTGCCTGAACCAAAAGAGAACACAAGCTCCCAGCTCAGGTTAGCACAACTCTCATTCTGCCTCTGGGGCCTCCCACAGGTAGCATCTAACTACCCAGCAAGGAATAGCAAATTCCATTTATGGTGCCCTCGTGCTTGCCACTTCTGACTTAAAGACACAGCTGAGTTACCTGGAGTCATTGCCCTTTGCTCACTCCTCCTGGGGGGTCACAAATCCTTGGAGGTGGTGAGCCATGAGGCCCAGGGTCCAGGACTGGACCTTGCTTAGTGTGAACTTCTGCCCTCCCCTCCCCAAACCAGCCACATCAATGAGCAGGCAGCCACGCCTTCCCAACTGCTTAGCTGAATTCAGAGGACTGCTTGTGGTCGTGAGCCCCAGGAGAGTAAGTGATGTCCTTGGTCACCAGCACTGTGCCTGGCACACAGCAGGTGCTCAATAAATGCCTGCTGCTTTTTCCTGAGCCTGTATTATGTGTAAGTTACCTACAGATCATCTCATACAGCCCTTACAACAATGTCAGGTCAATGAAACCTCTTCAGGGATGGTAAGAAACTTTCCCAAAGTCACACAGCCAAGAAGGGGGAGTGTGAGGTTCACATTCAGTTCCTCGACTCCAAGTGCGCAGCTTATTCCCTGCCAGACCGTTCTCCATACATGCCACACATTTCCAGGGAGATGTATTTTAACTCCACAGTGTAGCAGACAGACTGGGTCAGGATCCCATCTTTAAGATGCCTTTAAAGGAACAGAAGGCACCTCACTGAGGGCAAAAGTCTCTTGGACCCTAAATGGCTCATTCTTCCTCCTGTGAGATGATCCATGAAGTTCTGAAGTAGGACCTGAAGGTAGTGGGGACACGGATGTGTTCAGCAATATTGGCTCGAGCCCAGACAGGGCACTGGTGTGTCCTACAGATAAGATAATGGTATTTAGTTCCAGCATCGCATGGCATGTGTAAGTGAGGTCCCCTCCCGGAAAGTTGGGGATGGGGTGAGATGATGTTTCCTGCATGGCAAACACAGCCCCAATGTGGCCAAGAGTGAGCACCAACACAATACCTGGCAGGCTGTCCCTCAGCTTTGGGCTCCCTCCTAATTCCCACAGTAGCATTGGTTACCCTGGGCTCCAAACATCTGTTGTCATGACTGATCCCCCAACTAAGCCAGGGTGAGCACCTTGGGGGCAAAGACCAGGTTTCCTACCTCCAAGACCCTAATTCAGATCTACAGAGCTGGGAGGCAGTAAAAGTCAACTGAGTGAGTTTTTCCAGGAATAATGCAGAAGGAATTGTACTGGTAGCTTTAAGTTATAAATTGTACAGGGCCACAGTTTATCAACCAGTCACTACCCACACAAGCTTGAGTAAGTGAATATTTATTGAGCACCTACCACAGGAGGCCCATGCTTATAGAAGATACACAACCGAACAGAACAGAGAGACCTCGTGCTATATTCCTTTTCCACATATACGGCTCTGGTTTTCCACTGTACCCTTTAGAGCAGAAGGGGGTGTCAGGTACCTGGAGCCCAACAGGAACCCCAATCCTGGCAGTGATCCTCCATTTCAACTCAACACCCTGTAAAGGCCTTACCAAGAGGCAGAAAGAGACAGCAGAGACAGACCTGCACTGCCCTGTACATCTTTGCAGACTCTTGTGCCAAATTCCCAAAAGGCAGCACAATCCCACAACACAGAAACAAATCCATCATGGCAACAGCAGGCCCACAGAGAGTGAGGTGGGGAGGAGGGCACTTCATTGCTCCACCAGAGCCATCTTTTTTTTTTTTTACTTTTTTATTCTTATGTTAATCCCCATACATTACATCGTTAGTTTTAGATGAAGTGTTCCATGATTCATTGTTTGTGCATAACACCCAGTGCTCCATGCAGAACGTGCCCTCTTTAATACCCATCACCAGGCTAACCCATCCTCCCACCCCCCTCCCCTCTAGAACCCTGTTTGTTTTTCAGAGTCCATCGTCTCTCATGGTTCATCTACCCCTCCGATTTCCCCCGCTTCATTCTTCCCCTCCCACTACCTTCCTCTTTTTTTTTTCTTAACATATATTGCATTATTTGTTTCAGAGGTACAGATCTGAGAGTCAACAGTCTTGCACAATTTACAGTGCTTACCAGAGCACATACCCTCCCCAGTGTCTATCACCCAGTCACCCCATCCCTCCCACCCCACCCCCCACTCCAGCAACCCTCAGTTTGTTTCCTGCAATTAAGAATTCCTCATATCAGTGAGGTCATATGACATGTCTTTCTCTGACTGACTTATTCCCAGAGCCATCTTCTGAAAGGAGTCTGAGGAGACCACTCCCTTGCTCAGAATCCGGCAGTGGCTACCCGCAGCTCTTGGGATAAAAATCCAACTCCCTAGAACCTCATGCAAGTTCCCCATGGTTTTCTCTCCTTGTTGACCTCTCCCTTTGCACACCTTGCACCCAAGAATGTGTACCAGCCGTGTTGAACTACGAGTACTTCTTACAACAGATGGTGCGGTTTCCTGCCTTGGTGCCCTTACTCCTGCGCTCCCCCTGCCCGGAACCCTCTTCAGCCATTCTAATGACTGAAGCTTCAATCTCACCTTACCTGGGATGTCCTCTCTGATCCAGCCCCAGCCCAGAAGCAACCCCTTCCTTCTCCCCTGGCTGTGACGGCTGCACCCTGCACTGTGTCTATCCTGTACCTGCCATATGCATCTGTCCCCCTGAGCCTCCCATTCCAGGGATTCACATCAAGTATCTGTCAACACCCACTATGTGTACTGTGCTAGCTGCTAGGGATGAAAGGCCAACTAAGATGAGAGCATTCCTACTTTTAAGGAGCCCAGTCTTTTGCGCAAGGATTATATATTATTACTGGTCATTCATCATTATTAATTAAACTTAGTATTTGTGCACAGCCTTTTTATTTATAGCATTCTCATGTATATTCAGTTAATACTCTACGTGTCCTGGGAACCATGAATGCTTGCTTCCAAATCTTTGAAAAACAGCTAGATGCAAGGAAAATGCAGAAAGCTAATAACATACCTTCCTGCTCATCTTCTGCTAGACCATTAGCAGTGAAATATTTGGTAAGGTACTGCAATTTGAAAACACTGAGCAGTTTTTGAGACCTTGTCTTTATTCACGGAACTGAAGCTTACCATGAACTGGTCTTATATTTTAGAAAAAAAAAAAAAAAGATTGCTCAACCAACTCTTCCCTGGACGATCCTGTAGCCCAGGGGCCAGCCAGACTCTCTTCTGAGCCCACAGGCCTGAGTTCTATCAGCCTCGCCCCTCGATCTGAACTCCCAGTTGTTACCTGCAGCCTATTGAGCAAAAGCTGGAAGCCCATTGCACGAGAGCGCCGACAGTCGCTTCCAAGCTGGCTTCCAGGTGCATGTCCTGGAGGGGGCAGGCCTGTACCTCGGGTGTCCCCTTAGGAAGATGGATTGACTGAACCCCACGTGCCAGATCTGGAGAAACTACAGGTGCAGGGACTTAGCCCAGCCCCACTTCAGCTCAAATTAGCAGATTGTCATAAATAGAAATTACACTAATGGAAAGACTGCTTTAAGTGATTAATGAGCCTCTTTCCCATGACTGTGTTTTCCAATCTGCACTGTGAACTTTAAGAATGCTGATGTGGGTTGTTCTCATCCCAGTAGGGGTGGCCTGCATCTCGGCTCAGCTCCCTGGGGTCAGCGACCCAACTGGACAGAAAATGCCACATGGCCCAGTGAGCTGCCAAGGGACAGTCTGCAATGGTTCATCTCTGCCCGTCCTGTTGGGCAGAAGGTGGAGCAGGTGAAGTGGGGAGAACCCCGCAGGGGGGCAGCACCAATCAGCAGGGTGCCCGAGGAATACCGCAACCTCATTCGGCTTTCTCTGGAAAATGGGGGTAGCACAAAGGTCTTGGCAGAGACCAGATGCTCTTCTGCTGTCCCCAGCACAGAGCCAAGAGCACACACTCTGAAGCCAGATGGCTGGGTGCAAATCCGAGCTCCACCCCTCACTGGCTGGAGACCTGGGACAAGTGAGAGAATCTCACTGGGTCTCAGTTTCCTCATCTGTGGAATGTGCCTAAAACTACTTCCTAGGGGTCTTTGTGAAAATTAAGTGAGCCCATCCATATAAATCACTCAGAACATCACCTGGCCCTTAGTAGGTGCCAGATGGGCGTTAGAGGTCATTGCATGTATAGAGATGCACGTGCACAGTAATTGTCACACCGAAAGGACACGGAAGGTATACCAGCAGGACACACGCCCAATCACACACAGTGTGCATATCGGTCTGTGTGATGTTCACACACACACTATACCACATGTGCCCACACACACAGACACCACACACGCTCACACACAGATCTGAAACAGTGCTCTGCATGCGCAGGAAGCCCTTTCCCACTCTCCTGAGCCAAATCTGAAATCTGTGCTGTGTGCCAAACCGACTCCTTTCAAAGGAATTTTAAGGTGTGCATGGCTTCCATGTCTGGATTCGGGGGAGACAGCCATCAAGTCTGGGTCCACAAGCCCAGACGGTACAGCCTCAGAGGTTGGGCACGGCGCTTCTCTCGGGCTGGCAACGCTGCTCCACCATGGGATGGAAGGCCTCGGCACCAAGTGATTAGCAACAGCTCAAGAAGCTGAACTCCCTCAAGGCAGACACAAAACGCAACCCTGCATTTCACTTAAGATGGTCAAGAAAATAGCTGTACTGACAACAGGAGCTGTTTGTATTAAAGTCATTTAGATTAAACCCTTTCTCCTGACATGAATACTGGAAAAGCACAGTGTACCGTGTTTTAAAGGGATCTTGTTTTAAGAAAATTTTTTTTTCAGGGGATGGGAAGACATGGCTCCATTAAGAGCATCTTGGAGAATAAACCACAAGCCAGTTAGGAAGGGTCAAGGGTGGGCTGCGGCAGTCCACTGCCCACAGCTTAATCTCTGCCCCTGCCTTAAAAGGGAGGAGGGGGTTGGCTGAAGGCACAATCTCCTTACTGTAAAGAACGCAGTCTGGAAAACTGAAAAGCCAGGTGTGGTCATGTCCCAGGCCAGCTGTCCTGGTCAGGACCAACTAAACTGAGGATACTGGGCCGATAGCGTTGTAGGCTTATGCTTGTGAAACTCTAGCAAAACCCAGAGACAAATGTCATAGCCTGTGGAGCTTCCTGGGTTCACAGAGGGCAACTGGTGTTTGCAAGGCCAAACACAGACACTGCTCAGCAACGCACAGCCTGCTCCGGACGCACGGCCCTGTGCTCAGAATAGCTACCCTGCTCCGTGTCCTTCCATGTTCTAGTTACCTGCATGTAAGTGACCTCTGCGTGCTGCAAAGATATTCCATCTCCGGCTCTGGGCCATCAGTCCTTAGGCATTTAAAACCCAGGCTGCAGTTGGGCTCCTTGAGTCTCTACCTAGCCCTCAAAGCAGCCAGATGGTTCCAAAGGGTCTCCAGACAGAACAGAGGAGACACGTGCTTATCAGACCACCTGGCGGAGACGCTGCCCAGATGGTCCGGATCACTGGCCTTTACAGGGATCAGCTGAACTGTGAGCCCAGCTCTTGCCATGAAACCTACCTGGGGCTGGATTCTGATATGTCAGCAAGTACCTCACCAACCCCTGAAATGCTCTTTGGAGGGAGATTTGCAACAAAAACAAGGAAAATGAGAATGTGAGATGACACCGAGCTTGCTCCACACTTATCCTTCATCTGTTTCCAGCACAGATTGTCTGTGCATGGCTGCCCTCTGGAAAAGGAGCCAGGCTTCCAATAAGATGACTTTTGTTCATTAAAACTCCCCTCACATGTTCATCACAACCCTCGGCATAGTGCAACTAAGCTGGCAAACTTTCAGTCCGCTCCGTTGATGAGATGGAAGCTATGCATTCACCAAATGGTTTTAATACCTACATGCTGGGGGATTACACACAGCACTGGGGCCAGGAGAGGAGCACGCTCTATCAGGGCAGGGCCCACACCTGATTTTGCTCATCACGGAGCTCCCCGGTGCCTAGCACAAGCCCAGCACACAGCAGGTCATCAGTAAGTAGCTGCTAAAGGAACAGGACACAGCATGGACTCGAGAACAGCACGGCCTGGCAAGGGGACAGTGAACTTGGGAAAAAAATGAACTTTCCCGTACTTGGTAAAGACTGTAACAAATGAGAGCCGGGCACTGAGTGTTGCAGGAGTCCAAGGGAAGGGGCAGCTCCGGCTGGGCGAGGTGGAAGAGGTAGAGGTCAGTGACAGAGTGGGCTCCCTGGGAGATAGGACGTGCATCAAGGATGAGGAAGACTCAGTCAGACGCTGGTGGACTGTCCTCTCTGAATTACAAGTGGAAAGTGGATACAGACATGGCCAATCTCCAGCCACCCCAGAACCAGCTACTTTGAGGGGTTCTCAGAACTACAATCCTGGACCGTTGGCGACAGGTTCAATCAGAGGTGGAGGTGCGGACACGGCTGAGGCCCGGCCCACGGCCCTCTGCGCAGGATGAGCCTCCTCCGAGCCAGGTCCTGGAAGCAGCTCCACTTCTGCCGGCAGGAAAGGGGGCTCCCCTTGCAGACAGCTTCTAGGGTTAGGAGCTAGGGTTACATGCGGACCATGGGGCCTCACTTCAAGCAGTCAGTAAGAAAAGAACATGAGTTTGGGGATCCTGGCTATGTTAGCTCAGGTAAGTTTTTTAACTCCCAAAATGTACTTGTTTTTCAAACCAGAGTACTATCAGTTTTGCCAGCTTCGGGTCAGAAAAATGCGAAGATCCTGGTTGACACCTGGCAGGTGATCAAAAGGGCAGATAGGATTGTGAGAACTAACCCTAACAGCAGACTGGAGTAGCTGTTCTCACCCTGGCTGAACAAAGGGGGACACGGGCCCCTCAGGCCACAGCCTCCCCACGGGGACACGGGCAGCAGCAGAGCTGGGCCTTCAGACCCCGGGCTCCGGCCCCAACCGTGCAGCAGCCTAAAGCCAAACACAGGTGTCTTCCAGATTACACGTGGACGGCTATTATCTGCTAACAACAAGGTCGGCTATGTCAAGGTTTCCCGAGTTCAGTAAAGACCTTCCAGCGGCAGTAGCTAGCAGGGAAGAAGGTGGAAAGGGGACCGTGCTGGGCAGCGGGAGGCAAGGGTGTGTTCATGCAGACAGCATCGATGTCGGGCCCGATGCCGCCTGGGCAGGCCACCCTCCCGCCCCCAGAAACCCGCACAGACACTACACACCTGCCAGTTCCTCTTGCCGAAGGGGAAAAGTCCCTTTAAAAATGACCAGGCTCAGGTTGGCGATAAGGAAGAGGTAACGCAGGAGAAAGAGCTTCATACAGATTTTTGAGGATGGCGGGCAGGGAAGAGGGAGGTGAGAGGCAGGGAGGAGCGGGGGAGGGTGCAAGGGAGGCCCCTGGATCCCACCACCTCTCTGGTCTGCGTGCCATGTTAGCAGTCACAGGGAATGAACAGCTCTGCAATGTGCCAGCCCTCACTCAGGAAGGATCCTGCCTCAGCCCTTCCAGGTTGCGCTGTAAGTACCCATCTCTGAGTCTTCTCCTCCCTTAGACTGGGGGCATCTCCAGGGCCCAGCACGTGAGCGCTTGTTATCCAGGTAAACAGTGGGGCTGGAGTTCCTGGCGTCCCCCAGCTGCTCATCTGGTCATTGCAGACATGATGGAGACAGGTTAGCCTGCGTCTATTGCAAGATCCACAATTCCCATGGAAACATATCTATCCAGCCTTACATGCTACATATGGACCATTTTTATTACTGTAGATGAGTGTCAAATTAGGCTCAAATTTTTGTATAAAGTCTAAATATTGAGAAAATATTACTAAAATGCATAATAAAATATTAGCCAGTTCAATCTTTGGTCTTTCCATCTGCTTTGATCCAGGTTTACAAGAGCAAAAGTCTGCTATTCATCCCAAGCCAGATGTCATTGCCAGCTGAGAGAGAGAGAGAGAAAGAGATCCTTAATATTCTTTCTCTTTAATCGAATCTGCCTATAGGGGCAGTCTCTCAAAAACTTCCAATCAGTACATCCAGGAGACAGATGTGCCTGGCACGTGGTAAACAGTAAATATTTGTCGCATGAATTATTAAGCCAATACAGAAGACGGGGATGCCAACCTCGTAAAGGAGGCAAAGCTAAAAGAAGAGAGACTCAGAGATATTTTCAGCACATTTTTGGTCATTGTTTTCAGAGAACATAAATATCTTGAGGGTCAGCATCATCCCATTGGAAGGCAGCACATCCCCGCCCAGGGCTTCTGGTAGGTGTCCGTGCCCGCACTTCTACGGCTGACCGTGACCGGCGGTTGTCATCTCTAAGACGGGGCGGCAGCGCCATGCACCGTGGTGAATGACAGGGCCAGCCCTGGGGCGGCACCTGGGAAGTCACGGGTATGTCTGTAGCAGGTGCTGCGGTGGCCCTGGCACAAGGGGAAGCAGGGGTGCAAACCCCCACTTTTGAGGCTTCCTGTTCTTATCTGTACCCAGAGTGAGACCACTCAGGAGGACGGATGCCTTCCTGCCGGGCCCCCCAAACACACTGCCTCTTCCTCCACGGGGCTGAGGCGACTCATTCGCAACCAGGCCCCCTGGCTCTGCACAGAGCTCCCTGTGTGAAGCAAAGGCCCTGAGAGGCCCAGGAGAAGGGCATCTCCTACCTCACGTGGAGACTTGCACATCCAGAGTTTACAGAACCTCTCCAACCCCAGTGCCCCGGCTTCAGCATCGTGACCACAGATACCAGGACAGGAGGGCCATGGGCCTTCTGCTGTCCCCCAACAGGACAGAGGTTTTCGACCCTCCCTGATGACAGGGCTGGGAACGGTGCTTTGCCTGCTACCCCCTGGGCAGCCAGCCCCACCACGTCCCGGCTGGGCTCACGGGACTCCGCTCAACTCTCCCCAGTGGAACGAGAGTACCAGTCAGAAGCGGGAGGTGTAACGGAGATGGTGGGACTGTGCGCGGGGTGAGCACCGCTTCCCGCTGGGCTCCACCACTCTGCTCATTCCAGCAGCAAACACTGGCTGTCGGGGGCAGCGAGAGAGGGAGGACTCCAGTCATCCCTCCTTCTCACGTCCTGCTCTACAAAGACAAACGCCTGAACTCCGTGATGGCCGCTGTCATGCAGAGTCTCCCAGGCACAGGGTTTAAATGTCTGCTTCCCCAATCCTCCAATTTAACATGGGAAGTACTTATTGTGTCCCAGCTCCTTGGGCACGGGGGTCTACCAGCCCAAGATTCTCTTTAGTGTACACCAAGGAATGTGCCTCAACTCCTGGAAACTGCCCCCCTGCAGACTGAGGATCTTTCCAGAATCCCAGGAGATGGTCCAGGATGACCTGACACCACACAGCACAGGATCCACGTGTGAACAAGGCGACCAAGACATCCACATCAGAGTTGCCTCTTCCTGGGAGACGTTCCACGTGAGCCATCCTCTCACACCCCGGGACCTCTAGGGCATCCCCCACCCTACAAAAGTCCCTCTAATGTCAGCCCTCCTGTGAAGCCTTCCCCGACTGCCCCACGCCCGCAGCTTCCTCCCCTGAACCTCGCAGACTCGACACGACCTCTGCCCAGCCCCTGAGGTGCACTGAACCCCTGGCAGGCACAGCCACGCCCAACGAGGCCAGGAAGCCACGTGGAGGCCTCCTCCTTCCCCCTCGGCCTCTCGGGGGCCTCGCAGAATACCCCACCCGAAGCAGGGGCTCTGTAAGCCAGCCGAGCACACACACGCGTGCACCTGGGATTCTGGCGTGATGTCGAGTCCGGTGTGGGGCCTGTATGGTGCCAGGCGCTCTCGTGCACACCTTCCTGAAACACTCTGGTGCCTCGGGGAGCTGCGCAACACGACTCCACTTTCCCAGACAACTGCGTCCTGTGTTGAGCTGTCACTCTGTGACGCTCCCCAAGCCCAGCAATGACAGGCTGGCGTGAGAACGTGTCACTAACACAAACATCAACACTGGCAAGAAACACGGGACCCGAGACATTTCAGGGAGGCGGCCTTTCCTCACCCTGAATCCACACCTTGTGGGTGGGGCCCTGGGACCAGGAAGGGGCTGAGGAAGGACACCCATGGTCCATATCTCCTTGGCATGCCCTTTCTGAGCTCTGTGTGCCTAGCATCTGGTGGTGAAGCCCCCCCACCCGGGGTAATTCTCAGTGGGCAGAAGCCCCAAGCAGGGTGCACCAAGCGCCAAGGCGGCCGCTGTGAAAAGGATATGATTCTCCAGTGGACGTCCAGCTTGCTGTCGATCTCCAGGCCGCGGGCTTCCTGCCGCTCTTCCTCCAGTTGCTTTGGGTTTGCAAACTGTCCCTTCTCCCCAGGGGATTCTGGGAAACTCTCAAAGTTGAACTTGTCCACTTGAATGGCCATTCTAGGAGAAGGGGAAACAGCAGAGAATGAATCAGCAGGGCAGCGTCTTCTGCTGGCTGCTGGAGAACCAGCACATGCCCGCATGAGACCGTATAATGAATCATCATAGTCAATAACTCATAACGGGTTCATTCCAAGGAAAAGAAGTAATGGACTCCCAGGGCAGTACTGGCTTTGGAGCTGGTTCAACACACAGCCTAGAACCGGAGACACAGTCAGAGACCCCAACCTCGGAGAAGACTCACATACCCCCAGAGCAAACGTCATTTCTGGACCAGGACAAGGCAGACAGGATGCAGTGTGGGAAATCAGAGAGGACGAGAATCATTTAACCCTGGCGACCCAAAAGCTTCCTCAGCAGCGCCCCCCGTCATCTCTTCAGCCACACGTCTTGCTCACACACGCCACGCCCCACCAGCTGCGCCCCACCCGTCGCCCTCTGGCCTCCAAATCCAGAACCTTGTCTTGTGACACCCTCCCCTTCAGGTTTCTGCTCAATGATCACAACCTCTCCAAAGCCTCCCCACCTGCTGGTTCCAGCCCTCTTTACCTTCTGGCAGTTTCTAGAACACCCCAGGCTCTTCCTGCCTTAGCCTTAGTGCTCACTGCTCCCAAGTTGGGAGCTTCCTCTCCCGAACCCCCATTCTTGAAGCTGGAGCTTGAGGAAGGTCTTCCAGGCACCTCCCCTCGCCCCACCACCATGACACCATTAATCTCTGCCGTGGCGTCTATCACGAGCTGTAAAACACTTACCTGTGGGCTTCACTGTCTATCGGGTCTACTGGAGTTGAGCTCCCTGAGGGCAGAGATCTGCGTGGCCATGTCACGGTTGCCCAGGCCGGGGTAATGCCTGCACGCCGCAGCGATGCAGCCCCCAGACAAATGAACGAGGGAATGGAGCACCTTCCCGACACCCCGGGCCAATGCTCACCTCTTCCCCCTCGCAGCTGCCCAACCTCTGTACCTCGTTCTCGTTCGGCTGCACCCCCAGGCCTACCGCAGCTGGGCCCGGGCCCTCTGATTGGCTGCCTGCAGCCGGCCCCCACGCCCGACCGTGACCTTCCCATGGGCAGGGCTGTGTCTCACTGATGCTCGAGACCCTGCCTCTTAGCAAGAAGCAAGCATGCAGGAGGTACTTCATAAAGGTATGGTACGTGCACGGATGAAAGGAGAGCGGGAGGAAGGGGGTTTCTTCACGTGAGGCCCCTCAAGTTCTGGCTCCAATTGAGAGACGACAGAGAGTCAGCCAGAGGATCAGAGCGGGCGTGCAGCCCTATCACAGACGGTACTGTGGCCAGAACATTCCGCCAAGCCCGCACGTGCCAAGTGGCCTCTGGGGCCATTCCCCGGACCACTCAGGAGGGACCGCTCTTCAACTCAGGGTGTCTGCGCATAAGACTGTAGCCCAAGCAGAGATCCTGAGAACCTGGCCGCTTGGAGCAAACTACTGAGCTGCCCGTAAATATACGGCCTCCGGCCAGGCAGTGTCCGGAGCTCAGCTGTCCCAGAGAGGGAGAGACTCGGTGTCAGCAAAGAACAGGGGGCATTTCGTAACAAGAACTCTGTCTGAAAGCTACATGGACTCTCCTTTCTGACTGTAAAAGTAGACAGGCTTACTGAAAAAGGTGGGAAAATAGCAAAAAGCATAAAAAAGTAAAAAGGACTCAAGCCTATCTCTAACTGTGATACCTTAATTCTAGGCTCCTTTTCCTAAGTACTTGTATTTCAGTGTAGTTCAAATGATTCCATCTGTATGTGTATAAGTTATTATACGTCTCATCTTATTCATGTGCACGCACATAAATATATACATACCCTACGTTACACCTTGTTTTTTTTTAAGATTTATTTATGTATTTGAGAGACAGACAGCGAGCACAGGGGGAGGGGCAGTGGGAGAGGGAGATAAGCAGACTCTCCACTGAGCAGGGAGCCTGATTAGGAGCTGGATCCCAGGACGGAGATCACAACCTGAGCCAAAATCAAGAGTCAGTCGCTCAACTGACTGAGCCCCCCAAGCACCCCTTACCCCTTGTTTTACTTTCAATGCACTATGAACACTTCCACATCACCAAAAATCAGTCTGCAGGATGTCCCTTCGTGCGGCCGTACCATCGCTTACCTAACAATCACCCTACTTTCAGACTCTCAGAGATTTCCCAATTTTTTAAAAAATTACTATTGAAAAAAATCCTAAACATCTTTGTGCTTCAATTTCCTGTCCACATTTATGCTGTGTGGGGAGCCCATATCTCAAAGCAGAGACTGAATCCAGAGGGCGGAAAAGGTCAAGGCTAGTAGGGTGGAGCACCGAGCTCCTTCTCAGACAGGCTCTCACGAGGTGCGTGCCCCGGGCGGCAAGGGTGGTGCCCCACATGCTGCACCCCTCCCATACTGGCCGTGATGGATCCTCAGTCTTCACTAGGAAGAGGCAACATGCTACCTCACTGATGTTCTAATTGGCAGGTCTGAATCGCTCCTGAGACTGATCATTTTTTCAGAAGCTTATCAGCCATTTTTGGTCCATACTTTTCTTCCCCTGTGAGGTGTCTATGTGTGCAGCAAGAGCACCTCTAACTTCCCACTCAGCAAGGGCTCTACCCAGTCCCCCACCTCGAAAGTGGACTGAAGCAAACGAGTGTTCTCTTCAAGCAAAAGGTCAGAATATTGCCTAGGTTTCACTAAAAAGGCCAATTTCAGTTCATCACCGGGTAACCCAAAAGCAACTAATAACTTTCACCTTTAAAAATGGGTCTGGAAACATTCTGGACCCCAGGCTCTTGCTGTTGAACACGAGGGAGAGAGTCCAGCCAGCACTCCGCATCCTCAGGGTCCGAACACACACTGGACGCTGTGGCCACTGGGGTTAGATTGGTGTGCTTTTCTGAAGAGCTTTTTTGAACAATTTCTGACGAAGTAAGCATCAGACTGCATCATCCCCCTCCACCCTTGATGAAATTATAAGCCAGGTGTGCCCACAACATGGAAGGCGGAAGGAAATGAAATGTCCTGGACACCTGCTCTGCGCCAAGCCCCATGCTAAGTATGTGCACACACATTCATCTGATCGATGACAACACTCCTGAAGAGGAGTGTGATTTGCTTCCTTACAGAGGCGAGGAAGCTCTGTGGGCATCAGCCCCTGCCCCATGCCACAGAGCTGGCCACCCCGCATCTGGGGCACAGACTCAGAGCAACTGTGTTGTTCTTAGCTTCGTTTGGTGCTCTCTTGCTCGGCAGAGCACCTAACAGGAAGTCAGCTTTTGCTCATGCTGTGTGCAGAGCTGGCATGGGATGCAGAGCCAGGGACGGCAAAGCCTGCTGCCACATCCACAAACCACTGCTCCCCGAATTCACAAGTGCCTCCACCCCCAGTGCCTGCGACACGCAATGCTGGTGAGCATCCTGAGGGCAGGACCCCTCCTTTCCCACAGACGATAACGTTCAGGTACCAAGAAGCTGAGTAACTCACTAGGGTCACCCAGCTCAAAATCCCAGAGCCAGAATGCCAACTCCAGAAGCCAAGGATTATTTCCCCAAACCACAGGGAACACAGCCCCTAAGCATCACCACCCCCTCCTCCGTCCTCCGTACCAGGACGGGGAAGGCAACGTGTGACTGGTAACCTGTCTTCCCAGAGCTGAGTCCTGATGCGTGAGCTCTCCACCTGCCGGAACCCGCTGTGTTACGTGAAGCGTGGGAGGGGCCCTCCGCCTTGCTGCCCCAGGAGCTGCCCTGGCTCTGAGCCCAGCTACGTAACTGGCTTCCGCCATCATGGCTTGAGGCTGTTGTTTTTGTCAGGAAGCCACGCAGACTGGGGGCAGCAGCGCTCTTGGGGATGGGAGCAACTGGGGGGATGTGCACGGGGGCACCAACACGGCAGCAGGCAGAGAGGGAGAGAGACACCCCGCTCTGCCTCACCGGTGCACGGCCTGGAAATGCAGTCAGCAGTCCCGAGAGGGATGGCTGAGGACTCACACATTCTTATCCAGGCACAAGGGCCACCACGAGCCCACGGGCAGGGACCAGCTTAATGCCCTGAACGACTTCACGTCTATATGCTCAGCGAGCAAGCCCTCTTCCTAACAACAAGGAAGCACCAAGCCGTAAGGAGGCACGGGAGGCACCTGTCGAGGACAACTTCCCCGGCACAGCCCTCCTCACTCGGGCTTAAGCTCATACCCACGGGACTCCTTTTATCTGGGGGGAGGCCACGCGAGTCAGAGAGTACTTGGGCAATCCCAAGTACAAAAGTGTCTAAAAAATAATTCAAAACCATGGCTGAACCTCGGGCAAATCACAGCAAAGCTGGAAAACACGATCTTCAGAAAAGATAAAGAAAAGGAGAGGAGAGCGGGTGGGCCCAGGACCCACGGTGAGCGCACCTGCCCTCGCACGGCACGGCCTTCACCAGGGGCTGGCGCCAGCACGGACGTCATCCTTCACACGACACCTTGTGCTCAGGATGGCTCTGTTGTTCTTGTTGCTTGCTTCTACTGGTTTTTAGTGTTTTTCATTCTTATCTGAAGTATGATTGGCACGTAATGTTAGTTTCAGGTATTCAGCACAGTGACGCACACCGCCACACCACCCCCCGAACTCCCGCCAGTGAGTGTGTTACAGTATGACCGACAGCATTGCCCGGGCCCCACCGCTCATCCCCGTGACTTACTATGTTAGAACAGGAGTCTGCACCTCTTAATCCCCATCGCCTACCTCCGCCACCCCCTCCCGCCTCCTCTGGCAACCACTAGCTGGGCTCCATATCTATGGGTGTTTCTGCTTCCTCGTTGGTTCATTTTCGTGTGTGTCGGGGTTCCACATGTAAGTGAAATCCTATAGTGTCTGTCCCTGTCTGTCTGGCTTACTTCATTTAGCACAATCCCTCCTCCAGGTCCGTCCACATGGTCAAGAATGGCACAGTCTCTACCTGTAATCAAGTAAAGACATGATGCCGGGCACAAGAGTGCGTGATCTATGGTCGGTGGCTGACCTGGGGCAAGAATCTGGTCTCTGGGCTCCCTGTCCAGGGCAGTCTGAGGAGCGGGAGGACATTTGCAAGGGACGCCAGGAGGCACCTGGTCTCCAGTAGATGGGCAGAGGGTAGAAGAACCTGGCTCTTATCACAATCTCCAGGGCTAGGCCGCCAGCTCCCCTTGAGGGCTTTCTCAGTCATCTGTGTATCTTGCCCATACCCCTTACCTTCTCTAACCCAACCTCGTTTTCTAAAGTAGGGAGAATGCCTGCTGGCTCACTGTGCACTCTATGAAGAAGTCTGGGCACGTGCGTAAGTGTGGTTAGCACTTTGCCAGGGGGCGTCTGGATTAGTTGCAGGGACCAGGCTTGAATCCCAGATGGGGGAGAGGCCCAACCCCACACGCATGTGCCGGGACAGGACTCCGTCAGATCCTAGCAACGGCATCCAAACGTCCGCCCTGCCCAAGGCCGCCCGACTGCACACACCCTCACGCCACAGCCTCTCCTAGAACGGTGGCATCACCTCCCGGGTCCCTCACGGTGCGCAGAACACTGCAGCTCAGGTTCTTCACCTCAGACGGGCTAAACCGCCTCCTGTGAAGGTTTCGTGTGGATTAAGTAAGACAGTAGACACAAAATGGTCGGCCCAGTGGCCAGGACACCAGCAGCCCTGTATAAATAGCAGCTGTTGTCATGGTGGTTAATCCCAAATCCCAGATGAAGAGCCCAAGGCGCTCACAGCTACAGAAATCACCTCGGGCCGCTCACGGAACCGCAGAGACTCTCGATTCAAATGCACCCGTGAGTCTCCATGCAGCATCCTGGGTGTGCTGTCTGGCCTCCCCACCAGACGCTCGCCACCGAGATTCCATTCCGATCATCCCTGATGAGTCGGAGTTAAATAAAATTAATACCACTGCTGAATGCCAATTTTCACGTTTAATTTTATGGCCAAATGTGACAGTAATAGTCAAGAGTTGGCACTAGAAAAAGGTGCTGTGATTCTGAAGAGTCTATATAAAAGCGGTGGTTTTTAAAAATATCATATGATTCAGTCTTTGAACAGCTGATAACCTCACCAGGGAAGTCATAATGATGACATTTAAATACAAATCAGGGAGTCGAATTTAGGAGGGCTATCCACATATAATTAAATTGAACTTTCATTGGGAGATAATTGATAGTTATAACACTGCTATTCTAAATTTATGTGCTGCATCACATGGGCGTCTGCTTGACTAGACCAGCCTATTCGGTTTTCTAATGAAGTACAACCCAAGTGAAAGGAAGCAGTCAACCTTGAGGAGACATCCATCCTGACTGAGGAGGGGCTCTAAGCAGCCCAGAAAATGGCAGGAACACTGACATTTGAATCACACCCAAAGAAGATAATTTTCCCCTTAAGCCTCATAGATCAATTACAATAAAGAAAAACCCTTCCTTCTTAATATTTTTTAAAGATTTATTTATTTATTTTAAGGGGGGAGGGGCAGAGGGAGAGGAAGAGAGAGGGAGATAATCTCCAGCAGATGCCCCACTGAGCACGGGGCCCAACGCAGGGCTCGATCCCACGACCCTGAGATCACCACCTGAGCCAAAATCGAGTCAGATGCTCAACCGCCTGAGCCGCCCAGGCACCCCCTTTCCTTATTAATTTTAAGTGAAGAGAAAAGATACACTGGATTCTAAAAATCAAAGCCCAGCACAGTGCAATCAGAGCATCACCAGGGACCGCACCAAGCACAGGCCGCCTGGCTGCTATCAGCTCTGCGTTCACAGCAGCCCCAAGAGGGATTCAATCTGTATGCAGCAAAACTAAGTAACTAGCCCGAGGCCACAGAGATGACAAACGGGAGGTGGGGAACACCTCACCAGGACCTGGCCTGGAGAGCCTGGAGTCTGAAGCAGGCATGACAGGAGGGGGCCAGAGAGGCATGCCTGCTCTCCTGAACTCCAGGGACACACCTGACGGGCACCCAGAAACGAAGTGTCCACAGGTGCCTGACCCACCAGCCGCCGCCATGGTCTGTGCGGCTACAGGGCTCAAGGGCTGGACTAGGGGTCCACTCAGCTTACAACCAAGCCTGGGGCTGGGGGGGGCGGGCACTGGTCTGAGGCCCAGTGCCCGCCCCCCACCCAGTCTGCTCTATGCACAGGCTGGGGCAAGCTGCACATATGCCCGCGTCAGGTAGATAGATGCCCAGGCTCCTTCAGAGGTAAAGGCCACATCTCTGCGGTGTTTGGTTTGTCTGAATCTCAAGTTCCTCATCGTAAACAGGAGGTGTCTGGAACCCACCTACCTCCTGGGTTTGGATTCCATGAGCTCAGGAAGGCAGGTGGGGATTCTACGGGCTGTCAGGTGACAGTGGCCTCCCACTGGCGGGACAGATTCTCAGAAGAGTGACTGTCTGGTCTGAACACCTTGGTTCCTTCATCAAAGTCCAGCTGGTTCCACAGGAGAGTGGGGCCAGTGAAGACACCCCCACATGCCACCCACGAAAGCACCTAGAGACGCACTCTCTCTCTACTCAACACACCCATTTTACAGACGGGCAAACGGAGCTCACAAGAGGCAAATAGCCCACCACGGTCACCAGCTGGGAGGACAGAAGGTGGACTCGAAGCCCGTGCTCCTGCCCTCCACAGAGGACCTATGCTCAGGGCACCCGTCGCCTTGCAACACTGCCCTTGCCCGCCTGGCCCCACCTCAGAGGGCTCACTCCCCCCACCCTGGAAGACCCAGCTGACACGGCCTCCCTGCGAGGTCTTCCTGCCTGCCTGCCCCGCTTTCCCAGCCTCTGAGACACCTGCATCTCGCCCGGGGCTCCAGGACAGGGTGGGTCCCGCTGCTGTGCCTCCGCGGCTGGACTGGCTCTGTGACTACTGGTCAGGGGATGGGCGCTTGCACGTGCAGCCTCAGAAATACCCCCTTGCGCACAGATACTTCCTTTATAAACGTTGCACATATTTCTTCTGTGTAAGCTGAAGCTGCAGAGAAGCCAGGCCCGCCGTGTGGCAAGTACAGAGCAGCCCCTTCCACCGAGGCCAGGGCTCCTGTGGAAGCACAAGGCCTTACTCTGCATTTCTGTACGGGAACATTTGCTTTACGAGCTTCCTCAGCAGACAACAGGGCTCGGGAGAATGAGATTCCCTCTTCATGTCCTCAGGCTGCTGGCCACCCTCCCTCTCTGGACTGCAGGAAGCAGAGTGAGGGCCACCGCCACTTTTAACTGATTTCCCTCTACCCGGCCTCCCACGGGGCAGCTTTCCCTGCCTAACAGGGCCGACTGGCCCTGCTGGATCCATGTGGCCACACGTCCAGGAAAGGCAGGAAGAAGCCAGGCCCGGGTCTTCCTCCCCGTGGCCTCGGCAGCACCATGTGAAGGGGCAGAAGTTAAAGTCAGCAGACGGGAGTTCACGCCCCGACGTCACTCCTGACGAGGCGTGGGATCCAGGGTGGGTCACCTCACCGTGAGGCCCCACGTGGGATGGAGAACAGTGTGGACAAAGGAGCATGGGCTTGCAGCGACACAGACCTGGGTCCTAACCCATCCTCTGTCACCCGTGAGCTCTGTGGCCAAAGGCAAGTTACCCGAGTGTCTCCAGGCCTCAGTTTCTGCATCTGTAAAATGGATACCCTCCTTTGCAGTGTTAGTCAGGATTGTGGAGAATTCATTTGAACCCCCTGGCATATAATTGGTGCTAAAAATGTATAACTATTACTTTTGAGGGCAAGGAAAATGTTCTAAGATGGATTGTGCTGATGGTTGCACAACTCCATGAATATGCTAAAAAAAAATCATTGAGGTGTGCACCTTTCAATGGGCAAACTGTACGCTATGTGAATCGTATCTCAATAAAGCTGTTATCAAAGATTATAGCTATTAAGGGAGTTATCGTAATAAAGATCAAATGGGATAGCATTTATGAAGGCTTTTTGTGAAGCGTAAAATGCCTGAGAAGCACTAGGTATTTATTCTGTTCACTCACTGTCCGGAGTTTGCAAACCTCATTTCACCGAGACCACCGTGAAAGCCTGAGCCTCCTGCCGTACCCTCGGCTCGGCGAGGGCTCAGCTGTCCCCTCCCACCGGGTCTCCTCCGTGCTTTCCAGCCCCGGCCCAGATGGGAACCAGAAACCTCACGCTAGACGGAAGCCCCGCTCAAAGGCTGCTGCCGGATTCTCACACCTGTGCTCCCCACTGGTTTCCGTAAGGCCCCCGGGGAGCTCCGCGGGCAGCAGCGTGCACCGGGCCGGTGCGGGCCTGTCCTCTCTGAAGCATCAGAAATCCTTTCCCCCGATCGGCTCGTCTCTAAGGACAGGCTTTGGGTCTTCCTCCAACACTCTTCACTGGCTACTCTGGAGAAATTTGTTCAAAGATTAAAATATCTATCAGCTTCCTTGCTGGTTTCCCGCTAGTCTTCTAAAGTCTGAGACAGCTGGTTTCTGCCTGGGTCTGCCTCCACTCAGCCGCGCCTTCAGGCCAGTCCCTGAGCTTCCCCGGCCTCGCCAGGAAGGAAGCCTGTCCCACAGGGTGGCTGTGAGCAGCGCATGACGGCATGGAGGAGAGGGCCTGGGCCATGGCCCACAGCTGGTGCCTAATCAGGGTTGGCTCCCTCCGGCTTTTCCAACTGTAACCGAAACTAAGCCATGCTGGCACTCCGCCTTCTGTGGCTGACAGCCTGGGGGGCTTTGCTTTTCTCAAAGGTCATGCTGAGCTCGGGGAAGGCTGCAAGAGGCCGCCGCGGCAGCCACCCGTCGCAGGAGCTCAGGTCCGGACCGGCCGCCTCCGCTCAGGCTTCTGCGCACTCTCAGATGAAGGAGGAGCATGAGGACAAAACTTCTTCCCAGCAGCTTCTACGTTCACTCGAGTGCTCTGCTGGATTCCAAGAGGGAGGTCAGGAGCAACCGTGTGATGGTCACAGAGCCTGCGTCCCCTCCGTCACTCAGGCAGAAGACGCGGTTGCGTCCCCGGGCGGCCTGTCTCTACAGGGGTGGGTGCCACAGCGGACTGCCCAGCCGGGGGCAGCTCCTGACCCACGGCCAGGGGCGGGCCTCACACGGCTGCGGAGGCACAGGGCCTGCTCCCGTGGCACGTGAGTGCCCCCTGAGGCTCTGCCAGCTAACGTGTGAGGGCCGGACAGGACATCAGTCACACTGTGGCTCCAACAGGGGTGCCGCCCAGGGCCACACTAAGGGGCAGGAACCCAGGACGACCCACCCTGGGGTGAGCTCAACAGTGTGCAGAGCATAGCTGCCATGCAGGGGGCCCGAAGCTCAGGACACGGGGACCGAAGGTGGATCAGGAGCAGGGCCTCTCCCTCTGGAGACACGGGCAAACTGTTAGGGTTGCGGTGGGGATGGAAAGCGCCAGGCCACACGAAAGCTCAGGATGCTGCAGGAGTATAGGAAAGGGACAGCTAACCCTGCCCCAGCCATGTCAGGGATGGCGGGAAAGAAGCGCTGGCTGAGCTGGGGCCAGCAAGGCAGGGAGGAGCCGAGCACCAGAGGGGTGCAGGTGAGGGGGGAGCAGCCCTTGCGAGCCGGGCGTGACAGAGGGGGAGAGTGAGCAAGGGACCCTGCGATGTCAACACAACTGGACACAGGGAACTGGAGAGGGACAGAGCCAGAGAGGTCGGCGGGGGCCAGACAATGAGGCTCTCACAGCCTCACTAAGGATTGTGCACGTCTCCTCTGTGCCCCGCCGGGCGGGAGGCCCACGCCGAGAGGACTGTGAAGGCTGGTTTTCAGAAGAGAGGAAATCAAAACAGCACAGAAATGCAGCCGCTGCAGGAGGAAAAGAACAGTGACTGAGGCTTTGCAATGATCTCCATTGTAATCAATCCTAGGAATGGGTCTTACTGTCTTTCCAGAGCCAGTGAGGAAACTGAGGCCCAGGCAAGGACTGGCCCCAAGTGTCCTTCTGCAGCCCCGGGTGTGCAGGGTGGCCAGGAGCAGCGAGGGCCAGCAGGGGCACCCAGAGCCCACCACCCGCACCCAGGAGCGTCCACAGCGAAGCACGAGCTCCTCCCTCCGGTCCAGGTGACAGGGCCTGGGTCCAAGATTCCAAAGCCAGAAGGCAACCCTCCTGGGTGCATCACAAAGGATCACACACCACAGGGATGGGGCAAGATGAGCAGACAGGGGCAGGGCTCGGGGAGTAGGGCAGAGCCAGGACACTGTTCAGCACAACCCCAGGCCCAGAAAAACAGAGACACAGTGAGAAGAAAAAGGAACATCTCTGGCAGCTTTTTCCCTAGTATGTCACCAAAGAAAGAATGCAAGAGAAACACATGGAAGTGGTGTTGACATCTGGATTTAAGACAGACCGTAGCGGTTTCCCTCATCAAGCTAATCAGAAGCGGAAGAACCAACAGCGTTGAGTGACCCTAAAATAGCTTCTGTACAGCAGCCACAGATGGATCAGATGGGGAAACTGATCAGAACGCAGGGTGAGGACCCTGCTATAAAGATCCATCTCAAAGGTGAATGAAAATATACTGAACATGCTGAAGGACAACAGTGTTTCCATTATCCTCCCTGGAAATAAAGACTCCCTTGTCTAAACACGTCCCTAAGTGGAGCTCAGGCTTTAAAAGTCACCATGCTGTTTTCAGCCCTTTTGGCAGAAATCTTTCTACGTTAGGTGCAAACTCCCCTACCTTGCAGGGCTACGCCCCTGCTTCTCCTATCTCAGCGATGGGGGCTCTCGCTGGGGTCCAGGGCATGGTCCCCTTGCCAAGGACTTCCCCACCGGCCAGGTTCCCTGCCGGGATGTCCAACATCTCAGTAGCCCCCAGGTGGTGAGTGTTGCCACAGCAGAGTCTGAACCCCACAGAAGAGAGAGCTGGGCCTCCGGCCAGAGTAGCACGTGTGGGGATCGGCGTGTGAGTCCTGGTGGGCAGAGAGGCGGGGTACCGCCTGTGCCCGGCAGAGCCAGGGCTCCTCCCATCACAGTGATCCAGAGAGGATCACAGGTGGCCTGGCAGACGCCAACCAGTCCCCAGGGCCGAGCCCAGAAGCGCATGTGTCACCTCCGCGGACTGCGTTCTCTTGCCAGAAGACAGTGCTCTTTCTACTTAACCATACTCGCACTGTGCCCCAGGGGCGTCCCGAACACCGAGCCTCAAGCTTGTCACCTGTAAAGTGAGCACACTGCCTGTCTAAAGAGAGGTGATCTGTGGATTAACTAGGACAGCGGATGCTTAATAAGAAAGCCTTTGAAAAGTTCTCATTATTTCATTGCTATCGTCATCGTAGATGTACCTTCCCACTGGGGCCTCAGACTCCATCTATCCCAAACCAGACACACGCTCCGCCCAAGCCTGCTCTCCTCCTGGCCCTTTGCACGCCACATCACCTCCTGCATGGCCTCATCGCCCCGTCCCCTTTGCCCCCCAGGTCTGGGAAGATGCCAGGTTATGCAGACCTGCCCCTGCCTCCTTCCACGTGGGGGTGCCCCCCTCTCCCAGCGCCCTGTACCTTGCACCCAGGAGATGGATCACAATATATACAAACTGTCCCGGATCTAAAGGGCTCCCGCTTGCCTAGATAAGCATAAGACAAGTGGACGCAGACCCCAGGGGACCTCCGTGCCCTGCTAAGGGGTGTCCTAGAGCTTCCAGAGCTTTCTTTAGACAAAGGGGGTTGAGGAGGTTTAGCGGAAGGGAGGCAGCAGTCATCCCTGTGCTTCTGGAAGGAGCCGAACGGAGTCACCGGTGACAAGGCTAGTGTGAAGGCTAGTGCAATGGCCCAGAAGAGAACTGCCATCGGGGAAACGAAGTTCCCAAGGTATAGAATTCTCAAAGAGACAGACAAATCACAAACTGCCTGACTGTCATCAGTGTGCAAAGTCACATTTGCGTGGCCATCAACAAACAGCAGAAATACAGAATATCTTTACAGAACACGGACATAGAATTAAAGGGATTTCCTTTGGCAAATAAAAATTAGAACACATTTTCTGAAGGCCAAAATTCTTTCAAAGAGGCAAAAGTCACAGGGAGGGGTGAACTTTTAAAAACAGGAACCCCTAACACATACGTGGCCCTCGTCTGCACCCCGCCGGGTCTGAGAGCAGACGTCAGCTCAGCGGGATGCTGATGGAGTCAGGCGGCTGAGAGCAGCCTGGACTAGGAGTGCGTGCCCGGGGAGCTGTGAGTGGGCCAGACAGCTGCAGGGACACCCCAGAACGACGTCCGGAATATAATGTGGCCCTAGATGCAGCACGCAGCCTCAGAGGGACCTAGGCAGGGGGCGGCAGCCCCAGAGCCACAGGGCTGCATTCATGGAAGTGGGGGCTGGGAGAGGCCAGATGGAGGCAGGTACTTGGGAGGAGGCTGGGGTGATCCTGGGAAAGACCCTGGCCCTGAACCCAGGTGGGAGGGAAAACAAGAAGTGGGGGACTTAATTCGTCCTATTTCCAGGAGCAGCTGTTCTGATAAAGTCCCCGGGAGAGCCATCACCAAGACAGCAACAACACACAGAGAGGGTCCCGTCCCAAGAAACCCATCCTAGGTCGAAACTATCTTAAAGTCAAAATGCATGGGACATCCCCAGCCTACCGACCGCACGGCTGAGCCGTGCCCACCTCCACGTGCTCATGTGAGTCTCCAGTGGGCAAACCATCCGGCACAAAGCCTATTATGATAAAGGGTTGACTGTCTCATGGAATACGTGGACTCCTGTTCAAAAAGTGACAGGATGGCTGTGTGGGCCCAGAATGGCTTACGGTATGTCCACGTGGCCCTCGTGATCACTGGCAGGCTGGGGGCTGCGGCCGCTGCCACCACCCTGCACATCACCAGCCCGGGAGAAGGTCCACACCCCAAATGCCCCACATCCCTTCTGCACTAGCGCAAGGTGGAAAACCTAAGTCGAATCATCGTGAGGCTGGGAACGGTCTGCACCAGGCCCCTGCTGCCTGGCACCCTCGGAACGGCTCAGCCTATCTTCTCTGCAGCCCGGGCAAGCACCGCAGAGCCACACCGGCGCCTGCCACCTACCGCTGCCGGCACACTTCGCGGCCACTGTCCCCACGCTGCCACGCCACGCCACGCCACGCTCACGCTCACGTGGCACTTTGCTTACCGGCCCACACTCACCAGGCTGAGTCACCTCCGAACCACCTCCTCTCTCACCCTCTGTGCTTCTAGTAGTTTCTCTGAAAAGTGTCTTGTTGAAAAGATCAGCACTGAATGTGTATTTCTCCCCGCATGACGAGCAGAGACCTATCTGTCCTCACCTTCCTAGCGCAAGACACAGTGCCTGACACGTGGGTGAGGAAGAAAATGTTGGCTCAACAAAGGGGCAGCCCCAAAGTCTTTTTATGGCTGGAACATTATGCCCCCAGAGAGAACCACTCAGTACAGAGCTGACTGGTACGAAGTCTATGAAATCCCCCCATTTTGTTAACAAAATGCCTCAATCATACTAAATCAGTTGCCATTAGTTAACAACAACAACAAAAAGTGCTATCACATGTAACTGCACATTTCATTGATTTTAAGTTAAAGCTCTTATTTCCTAAATTAGATGAGAACACCCAGGAATAGGAAACAGATTTCCCCGCACACACCTGGAAGGTGTGCGCCAAGCCTGGGGACAGGGGCACTGCCAGGGCGCGGCCTGTCCTCCCAGCCCGGGCCCTGAGCTCTGTGCAGGGTGACAAACGGAGCTCAGGGCTGCAGAGACGTGGAAATCTGGGTTTGCATCCCAGCTCTGCCTCAATGTCTGTGTCATCCTCGGTAAATCATTTGGCCTTTTGAAGCATTTTCTCGCATAAAAATAATGATAATGATGCCAACCCCAGAGTGCAGTGCTGGGTATTTAAAAGCTGCAAGCTGTGTCCTGGGCACTGAGTATACACTCAGGTGACGATAGTAGCTGGCATCATTTCCTACCATCTACCACATCCACCCCAGCACGTAATCCAGCCCCAGAGGGCAGAAGGGAACCTAGGGGACACTCAAAAGCTCCGCAGGAAGGCCCCCAAAGGCCCCCCACCGCCTGGGCCCAGGCACCTTCAGTCCTCCACTGTCGTCACACACACACACACACACACACACACACACACACCCAGTCCCAGGGGACCTTCCGCAGTCACGGGGCTGGGTCTTGGCTCATTCCTCAGGGACCCACTTTGTAAAGCCTGCTCTGTCTGCCCTGTCCCCCACTCCCACCCCATGAGAACCACATCCTTGCTACAGTGACCACCAGTGGTTTGTGCCCGCTGTCCATGGCAGTTTCCCAACACACCTGTTTCACCCCTCTCCATCCACTAGACCATGAATTGGACAGAGTGAGGAAACTATGTCTTCCTCATCTTCTACAAACCTGGAACTGAAGTGTTCAACAGGTGTTTGCTGAATGAATCACTGAGAACTGCCTTTGATAACCTGAATGGTCTTCATGAGCACGAGGGGGGCAGCCTTGTCCTGTGTGGCCGCAGAGGGCAGAACAGAGGGGACTAAAGCCACACCGAGCCCTCCAAGCCCGAGCAGGTGGGGTGAGCCTGACACAGCCCTCTCCGCCCCCACTGACGACAAAGCAAAGTCCGGACAGATACAAAAACAGCCTCCTGAGCTCTGGGGGAAGAATGCAAGCACGAGGGCGTAGGGAAGAGTCGCACGAGACTAGCCCCCCACACAGGGGTGGCCTCCCACGGTCCCTCTCCCTTTCCCCAGGGCTGCAACTCTGATGTAAAACCAGGAAAGGGGGGGGCCCAGAAGTGTCAGGACATGTATGTGTGGAGGGAATCCAAGAGGGGAGCGAGCCAGAGAGGGGGATCCCCTGAGCCAACACAGAAAGGCTCAGGGAACAGGACTGGGATTTGACCCCCCCCCACACAAACATACATGTTTCAGATTCACCTGAGTTGTGTGTACACAGGACAGATCCCGATCAGCACGGTAAAGTGGTGGAGAACTGATGTGAGATTGGAACCACGTGTGCAAGTACCACAGCCTGACCCTGAGGGGCCCAGGGGGGCCCAGACCCAGGGTGTGCCCGCTCATACAGGTCACGGGAGCCAGCTGCTGGCATCTCCTCCCTACGCTGCACTCAGTGGTGTCGTGTCGGGAGCTTGAAATTGGCCATGGGAAGTGTGCGCACCCCAGGAAGTGACAAATGCTGTGAAGTCCCAAGTTGCTTATTAAAGATTTCCAGGTCACACGTGGACAGACCCAAACCACACGTGTAACCACGTGTGACCGGTGTGCAGTCAAGAGTGAAGATCTTGACCTCCACCCAAAGAAGGGGAGATGTAATTCACAATCAGAGCCTAACTAGAGAGACTGCCTGCCAAAACAAGCCATCAGTGTCCTCCAGAGCCTTATAAAGAGTAACAGAGTCTACAGAAATGACATTCACAATGTCCCAATACAATTTAAAATAACTGCCAGGCAAAAAAAAGAAAAAAAAAACCAGGAAAATGCAACCAATTCTCAAGAACCAATGATGTCAACCCCAAGCTCATCCAAATGCTGGGACTATCAAAGGCTTTATGGCAGCTAATATAACCATGCTCCCCAGGATAAAGGAAAACACACTTGGAAGGAATGAAAAAAAAAATAAGACTTTACAGTAAGAAAATAGAAAATATTTTTGAAAAGAGGTAAAAGGAAATTCTAGACCTTAAAAATACAATAGAATTTTTGAGTAACCTCACAGAATGAGTTCAATAGAACAGAAATGACAGGGGAAATTAAGTGAACTTGAAGACCAAGCACAAAAGTAAGTACTGATAAACTGGACCTCACCAAAATTTGAAACTTTAGAGACTCCTCACACCATGTGCATCAAACAGGAGACTTGTGCCCAGACTCCATGCTGAGAGCATCAATGGACAACCCAACCAAAAATGGGCAAGAGACTGAAACAGATGTTTTGCAACGTAAGGTGTATGAAGGGCAACGCGTGTGCAGGAGGTCATGGAGAAGCCACCTGGCATCCACGGTCCCTGGCAAATGCATGTCCAGACCAGACACACGCCCGGCCGCATCCAGCACTGGCCAGATGTGCGGGGCGGACAGAGACATAAGAAGCTTCCAGGGGCAGCCCCCAGAAAAAGCTGGGTGGGTTCCCAGACGGTCAAACACAGACCTGTCACATGAGCCCGTGAGCCGGCTCCTGGTATTTCCCAGAGAGATGAAAACAGGAGTCTCTCAAAGACTCGCATGTGAACGGTCACAGTAGCTTTATCTGTAATAGTCCAAGAGGAGAAACCACCCAAAAGCCCAACAGGTAAGTGAACAGATAAAGAGCAGCACATCCTTGTAATGGAATACTGGTCAGCGGTGAGAGAGAGAGACCCACATGACGTACCAACAGGGAGGACACAGCTCAGAACGAACGGTGGCACCGTGGCACCGAAGGAAGCCCAGCGTCTAAACTGACCAAGTCGCACACGTGGAAGACGTGCAGCTGACTGCTTCCACTGTCCTTCTACCGAGAGGCACGGAAAGATGTGGTGGGAACGTCTCAGCCCAGAACCACGGTCCTCCATGACGGGGCCTCTCAACCACCTGACCAACATGTGGCTTCCAGAGTCAGCGACACCTGGGCTCAAACCCTGGCCTACCAAGTGACTGCCCGCCCAGTGGCCGATTTCCTTGTGTGTCACGTGGAAACAGCCAGGGCAACTGCCTCCCCCCAGGGTGTGCCGGCTGGCGTGGAGCTGTCACTCTTCCTCGGCCACATGCTGGGCTCTGCCACTGTCACGACTCTGCACCTGCAGGCCCCTCCCCTCCTCCCAGCACAGACGCCATATTTCTCATTAGCAAGCACGGACCTGATCCCCCCTGGGAGCCCCCAAATCCTATATGAGGCCTGTTCGGGGGGCTTGTCTGCTTTTCCCCCTGCACTTGTGTTGGAATGCTGCAGGGCCCCTGGAAACAGCCTTGCTGGGAGGAGGAGTGCATGGTCTTCTGTGCTCCTGCCATCCCTAATGTAAACACCAAGTGCTGAAACACCCCTGAGGAGGAGGACGTGGGGGGTGGGGAGGGGCTGCGCTGGACCGGGTCGTACACTCTGAGGACAACTGTATTTTGTGGTGCATTTGTGACCAGCAAGGACTTAGTGAAATCAACAATTATCCTTGGTTCTGCTTGCTCAAAACTTAAAGCGATTCTCCTAAAAAAGACAATGAATAAGCCATCCTCTAACCTCTAGCTTTTAGATGCTTTTATTGCTGCTTTCCCAAACAAAACTCACACAGGTAGGGACCGTGTCTGCCACGTTTTAGACACGAACATCCCCAAGGCTGTGCATCGTGTGGCACAGAGTACATGAACAACAAATGAATGTACTTAAAACTTAGAGCGACCACGATAAAACGAAGTCTGGTAAATTTTAGTTAAGAAAGGTACCTTTACATCACTTTATGACACAGCCATTCTCAAACACAGCACTGGCCTCAGATTTGCCAAAAAGGACAAACACGCAGCTCAGCCCTCTCCGTGCCCAGGCAGCCCCTCGCCTCGGGCCGTGCCGGCTTCCCTCTCTCCACGTGCGGGGTTCCTCGGCTCTCAGGATGATGATCCTGTGCCTCTTCAGACACCATGCTTCTGCATGTATCCTGCAACCTCAGGACACAAAGCCATGGCCTGACTCGTGGGCGTGGGTGGAAGGGGGCCCCCAGCGAGGCCGCGCGGGGTTCACTGAGGGGGGTCGAGAACAGGCTGACGTGAGGAGCCTTTCCAGCCTCACTTCCAGCCCACAGCTCTTCGCCTCACACACTGCAATCTCATTTGACCCGATGCCAAATGGCGGTGACAGTCCCCTCGCAGGGAAGGGTGTCTGGGCCCGGGAGAGGCACACAGAAGGCCACGGACGTCACCGACAGGTGCTGCGACCGGACTCTGCTGCTTCTCGAAACCTTGCTGTTGCATACAGGTGCCAGAGCGAAACCTCTGAGCACCACGGATGGCACGTCTGGCCTGTCATTGACACACAATGTGAGCAAGAGCAGGGCAGCTAAATGCACCCCAAACAATTCTCTCTGGCAACCCTCAACCACCGCAGGTCAGGTGGACGGATGGCTCAGGATCACGCTGGAAAACAAGGGAATTAACGACTGACCGAAGCTTTGAATCAAGCTTCTGTTCTGCGTTCAGGATAGTGAGCACTACGGAGGCCTTTAAGGAAACAGACTAGTGGTATTTATAAGCTCCTCTCCAGCTAAGACATTAAAAGGACGAAAAGGTAATAGGGACAAGATTAATATTCAAAGACAATTTCAATCTTTCTAGACCTGTCAAATACAAAAAGAGGCATTCCACATCTGGCCCCACAGAAGAGGAAATTTGTAAAAGACACTTCATTTTCAAGTTATCACAGTGACTGCCAGGCCCTTGGAGGCCCAGACTTCCCCAGGAGAGGCTCAGAAGAGGAAGGCAGAGGGAAGGAGGCCACACGGGGTTATCACCATGGGGAAATCACAACAGGGACACCGTGAGCGCTCACCACACAGAGACACGCACATGAGGTCACGGACTCTTCACGACCCTGCAGGGCCCCCTTTCAGATGCAGAAACTGAGGCACGGCAGGCTAAGGCCCTGCTGGAATCGGCCCTCGGGCACCAGAGCCTGCTCCCTTCCAGCCCTGCTGCCCTGCACAGGAAGCAAGTCTGAGGCCCCAGCTCCACGCTCCCACCTGGCAGGCTGCTCCAGCAGGGGACGGGCGGCAGCATGCACACGACTCCAACCCACCTCGACCTTGACGAGCGTGAGGTCACGGGCAGGGCTTGGCTTTCTGAGCGGAACACAAGGAACGTGAGGGCAGAACACCGCCAGGTACGGTCACTTGTGCACTGGGAGCCCTTCACCTCCAACCCTCACAAGCACGTCGGGAGCCAGGTGAGAAGACCCCACTTCAGCGATCGGGCAGGTTGCCCGTGAGGCAAACACAGATAACAGCAGTCTTCAAGCACAATGTCTTACTGGTGGAACCCCAGGAGGAGGAGGAGTCTCGCGGCAACAGGGAACACAGGGTCAGCAACCCAGAGCTCAGGCCCGAGCCTCCGGCCGGTGTGCACCAAAGCCCCCAGCCCTGCACCCGGCTTGTCTGTGTGCGGCCATCGCCTTGGGGCGGCCCGGTCTGCACACAGGGCCCGGACCTCCATCCTCTGTCGGCCCGGTGGAGTAAGGCTGAGGCTCTGACCATCACGTCTTCTCAGACAGCCATTAAGGATTACCAGCCCCGCGCGGCAGACGAGGACGGGGAGCGCGCCCACGCGAGACCAGACGAAGCCTGTTTGAGCCCAGCAACCGGACGGCGACGTGTCCCGCTGTGGCAGATGGCGGGGGCCTGTCGGAGCAGCTCTGCTGACGCCGAAGAATGGGAGCCCCCCAGAGCTGTTGAGCTGCACAGCCAAATTAGAAAATGCTCCGCGTGACTTATGCTTCAAGTTTCCCTTCCTCACAGACACTCCGTCAAGCATTAGAGGAGTTCCTGCCAGCAGCTGCAGGACCCAGAATGAAAGACAAGGCTGAGGAAGTCCAGAAGGTACGGCTGAAGCCCGCGGCAACTCCGCCGTCAGTGGTTTGGAGCTTGGCAGCTCTGGCCTCAGGCGCGAGCCTTGGAAACCAGAGGGGACAGGCAGCCCCCCAAGGCAGCCCCAGAGCCTTCGTCCAGGGGCCTGCCCGCTGCTGGGCCGTGCACCGGGCAGCCACCTGGGAGGTGGGGCGGGGCGTGCCTCAACCCGCCGAGTCAGGCTTTGACCCCGGGCCTGGGCACGGTGACACCCCCACTCAGACTCCGCAGCCTCGAGGAACACCGCGTGGCCGGGCCACTTCTCCTCCCTCCCAGAAGCACAGGTTACGGCTGGCTGATGTGACATCTGGAACGGGCCGGGCGTGCGGGGCAGGCTCGGGAAATGTACCGTGAGCGCGAGGTCAAGCTTTGCTCGAGGTCGCGACAGTGACCCCAGCTGCCCCGGCAAACCACCACCCGCCTTGTCCCGGAACGCCCTCGCACCCTGCTACAGCACACAGCCGCCTCAAGGCCTAGCTCGATGGCCACCTCTTCCAGAAGCTCCCCCTGGTTCCTCGGCCGGGACCCATCCTCCTCCCCTCAACACCTCCAGCCCTTTACCCATCTACCTGTGGCCTTTATTACTTTGTTCTTGCGTTATGGTTCTTAGGACCCACTTCTCCTTCTCCAGCCATGGGCTAATTTCCCTGAAGACATGCCACACGTAATACCACCCTGACAGGTGTTCTAAAACAGGTAACACCATAGTCAAGATCTCTTCCAAATTTAAGACCTAGGACCCATGACTCAGTGAATAAATTCTGCATTACAAACAACTAAGTTAACTATAAGTGGTAGCTATATACTGAGTGAGCTAACATCTCCCGCAGGGACTAATTCCTATCTTCTATTAATCCATGTGGAGTAAAGTAGAATAAAGTAAAGCGACTAGTTACAAACCTTCGATGCCAGAGCAAAGCAGGACCCCGGTGTCCACAGAGGCCATATCGGAACAACAGGGCCAGAGTCCCAGGCCCCCCACATGGCCTCCCCCGGCACCCCGACCGCAGCAGGATACCTCTGCATGCTGAGGCTCAGGCCTCTGCACCCGTGTCTGGGCTTCTGAGGACCACACGGTCGGATCTCAGACTCAGACTCTTCCACACACACACACTCATTTGCTTGATCCTGGACCCTGCCCTGGTTTCTGTTCCACCTGTAGGAAGCTGTGGGATCGATTCATACATACTTGACATCTAAGCCCACAATCAGTTTTCCATGTGCACCTGTTTCAACATTAATTTCCCCCAAGAGCAGCCCTCAGAGACCAAGGATATGAATTCTAGAACTGCCTCACTTGCTGTGTGAGCACAAGTGAATGACCTAACCTCTCTGACCTAACTCCTTCCCCAGCAAAACAGCAATAATAATGCCTGGAAGGTAAGGTAAGGATGAGAAACAATGTGCTCTCGTTGGTGGCTGCTAGTAGGAGCCACCTGCTATCTTAGGACCCTATCTGACGTGATAGAAGCCTGCACGTATTTCTCCATCCTTAGCTGATACCAAATTACAGAAGTGGACGTGAGAAGTTATGCTCAGCAGAATTCATGTTTGAGAACACACCCCCCTAACGAGACTGAGCCCAGGCACTACTCTCACTCCACACAACGTTCTGTGTGTGGACACCGTGCCATCACTGTTTTAGGCGAATGCAGCCGAGTCCCTGGCTTTAAGGATCTGCCAGTCCCCTCCGAGACGGGGACAAGAACAGAGTGACCGTGACAGGGACTGTGTCTGCAGAGGCTGCCTGGTCATGGTGCTCGGTGCTGACAGTTCACACAGATAACCGCAAGTCTGGGCGCTGTGGACGTTGCTCTCCCTGCCTCTGGGAACGGGCACCATGGGCGGGCATCCTGGCCCCATTTCAGCGGTGCCCACGGCACAGATGCTGTCTTCCACTTCATGGTCAGCGACCCAACTCACTGCTTCTCAAATGCTAAGTGATCCTCTTTTCCTTCTCCTCCACCCATAGGAAACAGACTCTCGTCCTGCCGAGGAGCCTCTGGGCTGGGCACGTGGCCGAAGGCCCGTCCCTGCTGCAGCGAGGGGACACGCTGGACCCAACCCCAAGGGCCCTCTGGAGAGCGTCCATGCAGATGGGGCACCATTCCAGCGGCACACGGAGTCACTCACACGGGGGTTCGGGACCCTGGTCAGACAGTGGGCTGTGCTGAGGTATGGCACTCCCCACCCCGGAAACGGGGACGACAATGCCTGATACGCTGGCCGCCATGAGAATGAAGGGACCCCTTCTTCGTGGAGTCTGGGAGTAGAAGTAGAAAGGAGAGAGAATGGTGGACATCCCCAGAGACCCTGCGGCTCTAGGCAGTCACTTAACCTCAGCACCCTGCCCGGAAATCACCTCCCACGAGTCTTGTAAAGACCCACAGGACAACATCGTGGGAGTGTGTGCCACCAGCAAACATGCCATCGTCAGACAACGATGTCTTCGTGCAAAACCATCTGTCCTATGATGACTCCAAATAGGGGACGTGGTATTTCTGTAAACACCACTGCTGAAAGGGAAGGAGGGAGAGACCGACTTTTTTGTCATCAAAAAAAGGTGCTTTTGTGTTAGACTCTAAGAGGGGGATGCACTTGTCCTGCCTACTTCCTGTGGTTGCAGGACGATCAGCCAGCTGTGAAACCTTTGACAGTGTCTTCCGCTCTGGGCTTCAGTGTCCTTGTCCTCAAGATGAGAAACAATGCCGATTCCATAGCATCCTTACAAGAATTAAAGGAGAGAACATGTCCTCAGTGTTCGGTGCAGTGCCGAGCATAAGGCCACGATGAGGACACAGAGACTCTCTCTTCCATTTCTACTTCCCTCACCTACAACACACAGGGAGCAACGATGGTGTTGAGTCTCCCCGCAGAGCCCCAAACCAGGAAACAGGTACACAATGGGGTGTGTTTGTACAAAGCATCTCCCAGATCTGAATTCCACCTTAAAACAGGTTTCTTTAGACCTGTATTTCAAAAAAAAAAACGTTGAAATTTGTTTCAGGTTTAACTCACGGGCTACACAAACTCTGGTTCCACCCTGATGATACTGGATGGAGCACTATTTCGGCCATGACTTCCTGTGTTACCATCTAACGTATGTTCACATCAACTCCCCTCCTTCCTCTTCACCAGAGCCCGTCCTCGGGCATGCATGTGGGAACTGGGACACACACGGGATGCACACATGGTCTTTCGAAGCCACATCCCACAGCGGGGAGGCCCAGGGGCTCTGGGGCCTGTGGCTCTAGGCTGCCCGCTGCAGGGGAAGCTCGCATCGGCCTCATTCTACCTTCCACGTGCTGCCCCCTCCAGCTGCTGGGTCGTCAGGTGGAGGATTCCTGGAAGCCCAACCGTGGCCCACTGAGACAGGACCCAGCAGGCAGGAGAGCCCCAGGCCGACCGAGCGTCTGGCACATGCCACCAGGCCTCACCAGGCCCACCAGAGACAGAAAATCCAAAGTGATTTTCGAGGACGCAGGGTGTTTACTCATTCACAGAATGCAGGCCGAATGCAGCTCTGTAAGAAGCACCTGAGCACACAGAACAAACACGGGATGATGAAGTGTAGCCCAGCCATCGGGAGCGACAGCCGGTGGGGGGCGACACACATTGGCACAGATGGGACAGAAGCTGCGACTGAGCTGGGCACGAGCCCCTGTGGGAGGCAGGGAGGCACCACGGCGGCACCCCGGAGGGGGAGAGCCCCTGCGAGCGGTGAGTGAGCGCCCGCGCAGGATGCACGAGCCTAGCAGCAGGCTGACGGAGCGAGGGGCGGGTGCAGGCGACACCGGGCCACATCCCCAGTGGGACGCTGCTCCAATTAACCATGTTTATGAGATGCTGTGAAACCGTGACAAACTGTTCCTGAAGGACAACAATAAGAGCTCCTGTTACACGTGGGGGAGAGGCAGGCTGCAAGAGCGCGGCCACAAAGCGATCCTGACTTTGTACAAATCAAGTTCCCTAGACACAGCCGGGCCGTGGATGTGGGTCTCCAGAGTAAGGGCATTGTCTGGGGGGTGGGATTATGCGCCATTGGAAAAATCATCTTCCTCACACTTCTCCTTCTGTTCCAAGACAAGCATACGGCATTTTTGCGGGGGTAACAGGTGCCACCGCAAAGAAGAAAGGACTCCATCGCTGGGCAGCTGGACAGAAGGGCTAGGGCAGCAGCTAGAGGCCACGGGGTGAAGGCGGGGGGTGGGGGCTGGCACAGGGGACGCTGACGCAGCCAAAGCAAACAGGGTCACTGCGGACAAGCGGGTGGAGATGGGCAGCGTCCATGCAGGAGACCGCAAGCAGGCAGGCCAGAAGAGGGTTAAGACGAGGCAGTTCGGAAACGGCTCCTGGCCTGCAGGATGGGCCACAGAGAGAACAGCGGGAAGGCAGAGTGTGAAGAGGCAATGGTCATCAGTGTGACCTGCTATTGCGGCGGCCACTGTGCTTCTGAGCTAGGCATGAGGTGACCAAGCCAGCCCTACACAGTGACACCCTGACCCATCCATCTGCTCCAAGGCCAACACGGTTCAGAAAAGCAAACATGGTGAAAATACCTTAATAAGACCTGCAAAGAGAGGTACGCTTCCTCAACTGCTCTGCACCTTTGGGGATTCGAAAACAGAGAAATCAACCTTGTGGGACACTGATTCAACTAAAAAAATCTTTCAGGAGTCTGGCTGATATTGAAAACCCCAGAGCCACAGAAATAGAAGTAGGGGAAAGTCCTTTATGATATGGAATTGATGACAGGAACAACAAAGAATTTCTGAAGGAACCAATAACCATAGCCTCTCCCCCACGGACCCCAGCAAGTGTCTCCAGGGGGGCCAGCAAAGCCCCCAACAAAGTCCCCATCAGTGGTCCCTACATGGAAATCCTGGGAAAACAGGGAGTTGTCACTTCAAATAGTCTATTTTTTTAAAAAGATTTTATTTTAGAGAGAGAGCACGCACACAAGCAGGAGGGGCAGAGAGAGAGAATCAGGCAGATTGCATGTTGAGCACAGAGCCCAACATGGGGCTCGATCCCAGAACCCTGAGATCATGACCTGAGCCAAAACCAAGAGTCGGATGCTTAACTGACTGCGCCACCCAGACACCCCTGGAATAGTCTATTTTTAAGTGAAAGCTTCCACACATGCAAGAGAGATACCTGGTTGTCTCCCAGACTGACCTCCACCCTTCCTCCCCACACACGGGTATGGAGTAACCCCTATTCTCAGGGTCCTGGGACAGAAAGGCCAATAAAACACAGTTTCTATGGCCAAGGAACCGGCCATCTCATGGGAGAGAGGACAGAGAGGTAGGCAGGTGACTACAGCCTGCTGCAGGAAGTGCTCCACATGGGGAATGCGCCACGGGAGCCAGAGAACGTGCAAAAGCCCTGACTGAGGCCATGAAAGGTCCTGGGAGCGGTGCCGTCTCAGCTGGGAGCTAAGCCAGCCCCTCTCCCCTCCAGCAACCCTCAGCTTGTCTCCTAGAGTTAAGAGTCTCTTATGGTTTGTCTCCCTCTCTGAGTTCATCTTATTTTATTCTTCCTTCCCTTTCCCTATGATCCCCTATTTTGTTTCTTAAATTCCACATATGAGTGAAATCATATGGTATTTGTCTTTCTCTGATTGATTTATTTCACTTAGCATAATACCCTCTAGTTCTATCCACGTCGTTGCAAATGGCAAGATTTCATTCTTTTTGATGGCTGAGTAATATTCCATTGTAGATATATACCACATCTTCTTTAACCGTTCATCTGTTGATGGACATCTAGGCTCTTTCCACAGTTTTGGCTATTGTGGACATCACAGCTATAAACACTGGGGTGCAGGTGCTCCTTCAGATCACTACCTTTGTGTCTTTGGGGTAAATACCTAGTAGTATAGTTGCTGGGTCATAGGGTAGCTCTATTTTTACCTTTTTGAGGAACCTCCATACTGTTCTCCAGAGTGGCTGCACCAGCTGCATTCCCACCAACAGTGTAAGAGGGTTTCTCCACATCCTCGCCAACATCTGTTGTTTCCTGAGTTAATTTTAGCCATTCTAGCAGCAGTTTATTTGATATTGCCAAAGCATCTTTGAACCCTAAGCCCTGGAACTGGAAACAAACCTGTAAGCTCAGGGTGGCAACGACAGTGCCCCCAGGCCTGGCGGTGTCCCCTCTGTGCACTGACGCGGCCTGTGTGTGCGGGGAGGCAGGGGGCAGGGCAGGGGGTCTGGCTCCCGCAGACAGGTGGTCTGCAGGACGTGGCTCCCTGCTACCCCGTATCTCCTGACTCCTCAGAAGCACCAGAAATCACACTGAATCTGAAATCTCTCTGTTTTCTAGATGGTGGCTCACTTCCGAGCAGCCCTAGGAGTCAGGTTCCCTGTCACGCACCTCCCCTGCCATCGCTCCATGTACTGTGTGAGCCCCTGCACAGAGTGACGGGAAGGGACCAGAACTGCGCTTTAGTTTAATGGGGGAGTGTTTTCTACTTTCTATCCCAACTGAGATCATCTTCATCATCTTCATTTTAAACTTCATGCTGTGGAAAGCCCACAGGCCCAGATGGAAGGAGACGGAACATCACAGGGAAATGAGGGAAGACTGGAGAACACAAATGGGAACGATGCAGACGGCAGACCAGCACACGCAGGATGATGGGGGAGGAGGACAGCCCCGGACTCGGGGGGACGGCAGGCCCACGCCGGCCAGCAAAGGGGGCAAGGTGCCACAGCACGTAGCCGGGACACGGCAGGACCATACCCCACCCAGGCCTGCGCACCACAGGCGGGCAAGGCAGCCCCACCTTCACCCAGAGAACCTCCCCCAAGGAGCCGTGAGCACAGCAGCTGGGTGGGGAGCAGCGGGCCCTCGGACTGAGCCCCCTTCCCTCCCCGCACTCACAGCTCTGGAGAGCTTCAGGAGAAAGGATCCGATGGCACCTGCCTCCAACCACCCTTGGCCTGGAGGCAGCTGGGCGGGGAAGCCCGGGGCCAGGGTGGAGACTGCATCCTGGGAGGCGGATGGCGGGAGGAGACAGGGAAGCGTCCAGGCTGTGTCCAAGCCCCAGCAAAAGCACGATGTGCAGGCAGGCCATTCGTGGCAGCCAGGGAAGGGGCTCTGCGTGGCACTCCCATCCTGTCCTCACCAAGAGATGACAAAGGCAGGGCAAACAATGGTCGCCGTTTACTGACGGCTTGGAAACTGACCAGAAAGCACCCTCTCTGGATCAGGAATTGATCATTTTATTTGGGCAAGTGATGGGAATCCCAAAGCTTCTAGGACAGGTAATGCATGAGAGCCTAGAAAAATTGTTTCCGGAACTGTTGCTGGTGTTCACAAGGTGTAATGAGGGTACCATCGTCAGATAAATTGGGAAACATGAAATTTTAAAAAATAGAAAAGTTCTAGTATGTCTGAGTAAGCCCCAACTGCTCCTGCAGAAAACAACTAAAATTCTGGACAAAATATTTAAAAACCAGTAAGTGAAGGCACTGGAAGGCGAAGGAAAGCAGGCAGAGTCCTGCGGAGAATGGACACTTGGAAGGAGAATCTCTCAGGTCCATTATGAATCCCAAGAGGGGGACTGGCTAGGCAGTATTTCCCCATCTTCCCGGCTCGAGCCCTGCCCTCCCCCCACAAAGGAAGATCTCAGGAAGCGGAGGCCCAACGAGGGTCCTGATACAGAACAGGCCCCACCAGCACGTGCATCACGTAGGCCGGCTCTCTATTCTGAGGTCACTCACCCCTCGCTGTGGAATCCCTGTAGGGTCCCGAGTCTCAGGTCCACCACCCGTAGAATGGGGCTAACAGTTACATTGACCTGAAGGGTTATGTGGGAGCTCAACGGGACCAGCGTGTCCCAAGCCTGCCTGGATGTCTGGGTCACAGCAGGCATGTGGCAATTCTTCATGACCATCCCCTGTCCCTGGGGCAGCAGCACAAAGGGGCTGGTTTACGGATCGAATGTTGGTTCCGCAGGGAAGGAGCTGAGGCTCTGGACAGGCTTACTCAGGGCGGCAGAGTTGACGGCCACGATTGCCCTCCGCCCCAGGTGGTGGGGGCTCACGGTCTCTGATTCCACACTGGGGCCCCGACAGGACAGCAGGGGGGCACAGGAAGACCATTTGAAGCCCACCACTCAGTCATTTTGGCTCAATGCAACCCAGGGAGACGGGCCCTTGGAGCATGGAAGTAAAAGAGGATGTACGCTGCCGTCACTGTGTCCGCTGAGCATCATCAGGGAGGGAGATGATCTGGCCCCTAAATTGCCACATTCCCAAGACTTGCTCATCAGGCTCACCAAAAAATGTATTTTAATAAAATACACCTTTTCTCTTCTGATTTCCTTCTTTCTGAGGTGTAAGAAGCAGGAAAGGAACATGTCTCCAGCCTGAAAACCTAAGGGTATATTTTGCTTTCCCTCTACTCCACAACTTAATCTCTTACTAAATTCAGTCTCGGAATGGCTGCTGTGTTTCTCCTCTCTGCTCTCCTGGGGCGAACGCCCTAGTTTGTGTTACTTCCAAAGACGGATGCACGGTAAGTGTGTGCCACGGTGGGCCAGGCACTTTTGTACGCAGTGTCCTGCGGTGTCCCGTCCAATCTTCACCACAAGGCTGAGAAGTCATTCTTCCTATTTCTAAGGAATAATCGGCTCAGGGAGCTTAAGTGACTTGCCAAGTCACACAGTTAAATAAGTGGCCAAATCAGGGAAGGCTAGGGTAGAATAAACTGAACTGGGCCGAAATGCTGAGATGTTACAGGCCCCCAGCAGCTGGGCTGGTCGGAGGGCCTACCCCCCCAACCCCGCCCGGAACAGTGAACAGAGATTGAGCCAGGAAGACGGAACCAAAGGGGACAGTGTGCCAAGAAAATGGAACAGAAAGAAAGACAGCTGTGAATGTTCAGGGGTGCCTGCATTTGAGAACGTAATATTACAAGACATGCCGGGACACCCGAGGACAGGCTAAGGGGCCGGTAAGGCAGGGATGTTCACCGTGCAGGGTGATGGTGGCAGTGAGGACACGAGCCCTTCCCACGCACCAGACCCCGTACTAAGTGTGTCAAATACATCATCTAAATTATTACAAATTATACTGTCAGGAAGAGTAAGAAGTTTTCCTATCAACTCTAACAAGAACACTCTGCTGTTAACCACACTTTGCAGATGAGGGGACTGGAGGTTGAGAGGCCACCGTCAATTTCCCCAGGTCCTGCTGCCGGTAAGCGGGATAGGAATCCAGCAGGCCCGCGCCGGGGCCCTACGCCACACTGCTGGTCACAAGCAGCAAGGGGACAGCAATCAGACAGTGCTGGACAGTCGCTTATCTCTGTGGAAAAAAATAACCTTTGAGCCACACTTCTCACTATATGCAACAAGGAACTCAAAAGGGATCCCAGATCTAAATGTAAAACCTAAAAGGACAAAACTTCGACAAGTAAACATAAGAGAAAATCTTTGTGGCCTTGGGATAATCAAAGACTTCCTGGATAGGACACCAAATTACATGATTTACAAAGGAACAAACTGATCGATTAGGCTTCATCAGAGGGAAAAACTGCTCTCTGACACCTGAGCAGATAAAAACAGGCTGGAATTAAATACTTGCAAATCATTTATCTAATTACATATTTTTACGTATCTACACTAAAGATCTCAAAACTCAATACTAAGGCAATTAACCATTTCAAAAATAAAGAACTGGAACACACACTTCACCAAGCTAAGTGACAGACGGCAAAAAAGTCCACGAAAAGATGCTCACTGATCATTAGGGAAATTCAAGTGAACACTGTAATGACAGCCCTCTACACACCCATTACAACGGCGAAGCTGAAAAAGACCGTATATCAAATATCAGGAAGATACACAGAAACACTGGTGTGCCCACAACATGGACAAGTCTCAAAATAATTATGCTAAGTCAGAGGAGCCAGACGAGGAAGGGCTGTGTCCCACAGGATTCACTGGTAGAAAACTTAAGAAAGCACCAACACTCTGTAGTGAGAGAAAACCAGGTCAGGATGTACCTGGGCACGGGGCCTGGGCCCCGGGAAACTTTTGGGGGTGAGGATATGCTCATTCTCTTGACTCTGGTGATGGTTCCTTGGGGGTAAACACATGCCGTAACATCCAACCGTACGATTTACAGCCGGGCAGCATATTACATGTCAGCTGCATCTTCATGAAACTGCTGTGGCAGTCTGGATGTTTGTCCCCCGGAACACCCGTGCGAAGCCCTGCACCCCGACGCGATGGTACTTGGAGACAGGGCTTCTGGGAGGGGCTTAGGGTCAGATGACGTTGTGAGGGTGGGGCCCCAGGATGGGACCAGCGCCTACAGGAGGAGAGACACCAGAGGGCTCACCCTCTCCCCCCACCCCCTGTGCACATACACAGAGGGCCAGCCCTGTGTACTCGCAGGCGGAAGGCAATGTCTGCAAACCAGGGAGAGTCCTCACCAGGAAAGGGATCGGCCGGCATCCTGACCACCGACTTCCAGCCCCCAGGACCGTGAGGAACCAGAGCCTGTTGCTGAAGCCCCAGCCTGTGGTGCCGTGATGGGCGCCCGAGCGGATGGAGACAGAGGTCACCCACCAACGTAAACAGAGGCTAGGCCACCTCCATGCCTATCTCATGAGAGGAGCCACCAGGTCACCTCGGCGCCTGTACTTGCGTCTGTGTCTCTGTCCTCGCTCGGGTGATGACGGTAGCCTTCACTGGCTGATGCTGAAGGAACAAAGGCAGACACTCAAATTTCGTCACACAGCCGGTGAAGGTTTCCCTGCTCTGAGTGAGGACAAATGTTGAGCATACAGACCCACCCACTGCATCTGCAAGCAGGCCGCCATCAAAGGAACCATCGGCAGTCGCCACATAGGCCCACATTCCTGTCAGCTCTTCAGTTCCACCAAAACATCTCGTCAAGTTCAACTTCTCACTATAGCCCCAGTGGGCAGGGGCCCCTGGGGACTCAGGCAGAGGGGGCAGCGTCGCCCAGGAGGGCACGTCTCCAGGGCCCCTGCTCATCGGCGGCCACAGGAGGGTCAGAGCAGAAAGTACAGATGGGATTCTGAATCTTAAACCATCAAACTGGACTGATTTTTGGAAATCATTCAAGGCCTGCCCTTCTGTGCCCGCTAACCCACGACAGTGAGTCACAGCCCCAGGACTGACTTCTGGGGTATCGTGGTGGCCCCCAAATTCATAAACTGAGCCTGCAGGCCAGCAGTGTCCACACACAGCCTGCCCCCAGAGGTACCCTGTCTACCCTGACGGGGCCTGGTTCTCCTGGGCCTGGCAGAGCACTGCAAAAGGGGAGCCGAGGGGGCCCCGCCCTGGAAGGAAAGCACCTTGCTTTCAGGCCAGTTCTTAGAGGGGCCAGTGCTGGGCACAGGGAGTCACATGCGATCATTTCTAGTTGGTAAAGAACCACCACTGCTTCTAATTAGCCCGGGAAAGTCTGTGGGGTTTCAGCTAAAAGCGCAAGAGAAAGTAAATCGGGGGAACCGAGGGGCACTTTTGGAGCTCGCCTCTGAGTCTGAGGGAAAATGGCAACAAAAGGCCAATTTCTCAGAGATGGTGAGCTCACATTCCACATGGAGTGAGCCGGTGTGCTCCAGAAGCATATTTCATCCTGCAACGCTTCTAAGTCAAAAGATGTTCCTCACTGGAGCTAAAAATAGCCAACACAATCCAAATGAGTCCCAACATCAACAGCCACCTTTGTCCTCAGACACTCGGACTGCCCCAGGCTGAGCGAGTTGCCATAGAAACAGCGCACACAGGAAGGCACCGTGGGCAAGAAGGGCCCGCCGCCTGCAAGGTGTCCCAGGACTGGGTGACCCCGGGGGCGCAGCCCTGGGGGGGGTGGCTGAGGCCATCCGGCAGAGCTGCCTCCTCCAAACACCTGTCTCGGGCGAAAAGCACAGACAGCTTCATGCTTTAGTGTAGGCTGGCCCTTTCGTCGTACAGTAAGCCAGGAGAGGGCGAGAGGTAGTGTGCAGCCCGACGGAGCTGGGGTCCCGGACCCGTCGCACACTGCTAGGCCTCGGCAGATGGCTCTGTGTCTCGGTCCTCAGCACTAGACGGGGTGGCAACATGGGCCCCACAGGAGGGTCACGGGACAACGGGACGTGCCCTTCTGGCGCTCAGTGAATGGGCTGCTCTGTGCACTGCTAGTTGTAGCCGCTCAGGAGGAAGACGCGAGCGGAGGGTCAGACGCCCTGGTGACGAGGGGCTGGCCTCCGGGGCTCTCAGAGAGGAAGCACGCGCGCGTGCTGCTAAAGCTGCGCGGAGAAGCAAAGTGCCGGGCGGGACATTCACACTGCGAATCGCCCTGCTGCTCTTGGATGAAACCACCCGCAGAATGAGGTCCGCGTGACGTGAGAGGGGCCACCAGCTGTCCCAGCCTACACGGCCACTCGCCTCCTCTTCCCTCCAAAGACCCGGTGTTCTAATCAAACTGACCTGTTATTTTCTGTCCCCAAACACACCCGACCTTTTGGCCAATTATCTGGCTCCACCCACAGCCCTCCAGGAGCCGCTCCGTCAGTAGAAAGATCCTGAATGTCAGGTGGCAGTGGGGGCTCGCACAGAAAGGCACACTGAGTCGGGGCCACGGTCAGGCCACGGTCAGGAGACGAAAGACAAGGCAGTTCGACGTGAAGGCGGCGACCGACACCAGACGCCTGAGACAGGCAGACAGGAAGAGTGGCCACCCCAGGCCCTCACAGCTGTCCCAGCCCCAGAAGCAAGCCCAGGACACTTTTCCTGACAAAATACCTCACACTTCTCGAGCAGGCCTGAGTGTCTTCATTCCTCCAACTAAATACTGCCACTTATTTTAAACCTTCATGCCTTTGCTTAATTTTTTCCCATCAGCTCAGCCTGTCGAAACCCTGCTGTTCCTCAGTGCGGGCTCTGGGGCCTCCTGAGGCCCACGCTAGCTCCTCACACCCAGGGGTCCGTGGCTCTCCTGTCAGGACACCGGAGTCTGGGCCTCCCCCGTTTCAAGGCAGCACGCCCTGTCTACCATCTGTATGTGAGTCTTGTGTTGTCTCCTCTCCTGTACTGTGCACTCTGCAGGGGCAGGACTAATGTCTGAGTCACTTCCACACCCAGTCACACCCAGCTCAGTCAAATCCGTCCTCCTGGAGGAGAGAGACCCACACTCTGCTCCCTTTGATAAGGAGAACCACGGGTTCCGAAGGCCACATGCCCAGAGAGGGGGCAGTCAACGCTCTGTGCAGAAGGAACAAAGGCTGGGGGGCTGGGAGCAGGACAGCTGATGGGCACACACATGTGTGAGCTGCCCCGGCCGACACTTATCTACGGTAGCACGCGTGCTGTTCGCAAGAAACTACTGTCAGAGGTGGAAATCGTGAGGTCAGGGTTTAAGGATCTCACCCAGCAGCAGGCTGGAATTCACATATAACTGCTTGGCCCCATGGCCTGTGATGAGCATCCTCCGGACCCTGCCCCACAGCTGAGTGGGGGGCTGTGGTAAGCCCTGTCCCATCCCATGAGGAGGGTGTTCCAACCACACCGAACTGCCAAGGGCCTGGACAGCCAAGTGGGGCAACGCGAGGTGCGACTCCCATCAGGATGGACACGCCCCAGTGAAGCCACCCGACGGAGGAACTCGGCCCCCACGCCCACTCCTATCCTTTGCCTGTTCCAAACCTGCCTCCCATCCTGATTCCCCTGTCAAGGCTACTTATGCCTTTAGGCCGTGTGACCCTTCACCAGGCCGGCTCCACACACCACCCGCGTCCACAGCCTGCACAAAGGCCCACACTTGGTGGCCACCGTCTGCTACACCAGAAAACCCAGCCGTCGGGTCCTGACTGCCTCTGCCTGGCCACCCCGCACCTCCCGGGCCGGGGCAGAGCCTGGCAGGCATGGGGCCGCAGATCCTGCTCATCCCGCATGACTGTGCCCCTGGGGGCTCCCAGTGATGCCCTGAGGAGGGCAGAACAAGCCCAGGGCGCCCGGAGGCCTAACCCCTAAGGCCTGGAGATTTGCCTTTGGGGTCCAACTGTTCCCAATACCAAGTTCTATAAAACAAGCAACAACAAAACACGTCCTTATGAGTCAGAGACAAGCAGGGAAAAGAATACTCAGCGGGCCAGATTAGGGGACGTCAGATTCCAGTGAGGAACGTCTGCCTTCCCCCTTGCACACATCTAAGGTGGCATTTCAACAGCAGGAGCAGCGGGAACACACAAACCACACACACACACACACACACACACACACGTGTGTGTGCAGTCACGGCCCACAGATGTTCACCGTTTGCCCGCCACATGGAGCTGGGAGCACGAGGTGAGACGCGCACAGCACAGTAAGCCAGGGGGCTGCCGCCGCCAGGTGGAGGGTCAACGGGAGTCACCCACGGGGAGGCAATCCCCTCCCCCCCCTCCCCCCCCCCCCCCCCCCCCCCAGATGACACATGGGAAGCCAGCTAACTTCCGTCCGCGCACTCCGACACGGCTGAGGCGGCGCTGGTGGCTGAGCGAGCCCAGGTGGGAAAAGACTCCATCGCTGCCGAGAGAGAAGTGAAAACACAGGATGGCCAGCTGTCTGGCTGCGATCATTTCAGAGCTTCAGAAAACCCAAAAGCTGCTTTCCTGAACAAGCCTAACCTTTCGGGGTCAGGAACGACAGCCTGGATCTCCAAAGACTCCCACACCTCTCCACAGAGCGGCCGCGGCAGGACAGTGACTGCTGGAAGGTGCCGGATCGGCAACGAGATGGGCCAGTGCTGAGTTCAAATCTGACCTGAATAAACATGAAGCTTCTGTCCCCAGAGACACCGGGGATTTCTGGTTGACAGAAGGCAAGCAAACCCAAATGCACACAGATAACAATAAAAATGAAATAAAGGGGCAGTTGGGCACTCGGAACCCCAAAAAGCACTTGGTCATGCCCTGTGGTGAGGATTTTAAAAAAAAAGTCTATATTTCAAATAACACGGCAAGCACATCAGAAAAACTGAAGGACACAGAAGGAAAAGATGCCCCCGTGATTCTCTCACTGTGAACGTTCTGCTGTATTTCCCTCCAGGCATGTGAAGACATGCATGCGTTATTTATGCTACTGGACTTCTATGTACTGTGTGTCGTATCATAAATACCAGGCTGCCTCCTGCCTTTTCCGCGTATGAAGTAGTGGACACTTCTCCAGGATGCAGGAATAAACTTCAGGTCCACCTGAAGTCTGGGCCTAGAGGTACGTGCTGTGTCTTGTGATCCTGAAGATCGAGCTTTGCATTCACCCAGCCACATGGAAGCATCCGTGAAGGTCGGCACACGGTGGACAGGGAGAGAGCAGGGCTTTCGCAGGAACCTGAGCAGAACTCCCTCCCCATCAGGGGTCCAGCAGCAGCCCCGGCGCATCCTGGCCTTGCAGACCAAGGCACCGGGGCCTCTGAGGGGATGGCTTTGGGCCTCCTGCTCTGGGTATGACCCCCCATCACACACCCAGGGGCATGTTTCCTCGCTGCCATGTAAGGAGTGTGTCTCCCTTGCCTATGTCTGCTGGCATCACTGTCCTCACTGGGACAACTGAACATGGCATCATAAATTCTATAAAAACACAATTTCTGAGAGCTGCATAACAGTCAATTATATAAATGTACGTTATTTACTAGTCATGCCCCATTGTCAGACATTTTGGTTTCTATAAATACCAATACAATCCTTGCGTTCAACACTTGGTCGATAGATGTTTTTTTCACTAGGAGATCTTTCCAGGAGGGAATCATTCACTTGTTCGAAAGCTTTCAAGACTCTTTGTTAGAGATTATCAAATGGCTCTGTGGCAAGCCTGCAGCATGAAGATGCATCTACTTTCATGAAAACCTCAACATTTCATGGCAGGACATCCAAACATGGAAGGCAAGGGACCATCCCTCCGCACCTATGGTCCATTCCTCGGCAAGTCCTGAGTATCTGTGCACCACAGGAGCTGTGCCCACCTGGGCATGAGGGGGAAATGGGGGAAACGCCCTCAGAGCCCACTTCACGAGTCCCCAGCTCCAGCAGCGCTAGGACATCAGAAGCATATGCAAGGCCCAGAGGTAAGGAGAGGGTCCAGGCCTCAGAGCCACAAAGATCGGGTGTGAAACCCCCTTCCTGGACCTACCATCTGACTGACGTCAGATGACGTCAGTCCTTCTGCTCAAAACCCTCCAGTGCCTTCCTGGCTCTGAGTAAATCCAGAGTAAATCCAGAGCACGCCCATGAGCCTGGCAAGGCTCCGTCCTGCTCTCCTTCCTCACCTCCACATCGCCCCTCCTGCCACTTCTCATCACCGGACATCGCCCATCAGTACATGCCCCGCTAGAATGTCAGCCCCAGGAGAGCAGAGACTTGGCTTGTGTTTGCAGGTAAATCCACGGAACTGAAAACGGCGGCCTGCAGGCACGTGACAGGCCCTCAGCAAATCCTGGTGCAGGAAGGAGTAAAAGGGCCTGACATCCCCTCAGCCGCCACCTGGGAAACCTGGAATAACATCTACCTTATTAGGAGGAGCGGACACAGTATTTCCAGACCCCCAGCATGGGGCTTGGCACAAAGCAGGCAATCACATTGTTTGCCCGGCACAGTGGTCTCCCAGGGAGAGCGCAGAGCGTGAGATCCGGAGAAGTGCAGAAGAAACATGACAACTTATTCTAAGTTTTTACCCTGAAGTATACAAAACCACCCTCTTATCGATATGTAGCGGGTGGGCTGAGAATAGTCCACAGACATGAGTATAATGGGTGTCCAGCAAACTGGGGACTAGAAAGCCTTTGCTTTTGATACTGGCAGCCCCGGGCCAGAACTGACAGCAGCCGCTCAATCCAGGGCAGAGAGCCTCACTTCAGCGGGCTTTTGTGTCCCCATCTGTAAGATGTGGCGGTCCCAGCGGCCACCATCCTGAGGACCACCGTGAAGATTAGAGGCAGGCTCCTGGATAGAGAGCCTGGCGCAGGGTCTAGCTGTGCCCACCATCACTGCACTCTGGGCTCAGGTAAGATACAGGGCACACTCTGTGCATTTGCAAATCTTCTGCACAGATTTTATAAAGTGAACTGTTAGAGCTGTTAGAGACGGAGAACCAGACCAAATACAGAACCAGGGAGCAGCAGGAACATGGTTAGCAGCTGAAGTCTGAACCTTAGGGCCGTTGGCCTCAGAAAGCGCAAGTTTAAAGACCCCCATGGCTCAGAAGGCAGGACTGCATCAGCACAGTGAGAGCTGTGGCTCGGTACCCCGCAGGGGTGGCTGAGGGCTATGCACCCCACCGTCTCTTCTCCAAACCGCTTCAGAACCGCCGGGAGGTAAGGCAGGGCAGGCATTACCATCCACCTTGCGCTCATCAAAGTGAGGCGCTGGCCCGAGAGCCAATCCCTGGGCTGGCCTCCAAGGGCGCCCCATCCTCCCTCTCGCTCACTGTGCTGCTGTAACATCACCACATACAAATTACCCAACAAACTTCCAACAACACAAATCATCACAGTACAGTTCTGGAAGTCAGAGGTCTTCACATGGGTCAGCAGGGCTGCATTTCTTTAGGAGGCTCCGAAGAAGAGCCAGTTTCCCTGCCTCTTCTAGCTTCTGGGGGCCCCCTGCATGCCTTGGCTCCCTCCAACCTCTGCTTCAATTGTCACAGCTGCCCTGCCCCAGAGGCGAGGACCTCCCTCTTTCCCTGGTAAGGATCCTTGTGATTACACTGGGCTCACCTGGATACCCCAGGTGCAACGGACTGCATGTTTACGTCCCTCCAAAATTCCAGTGCTGAGTCTCTAATCCCAGTACGATGGCATTTGAAGGTGAGGCCTCTGGGAGGTGAGCAGGTCATGAGGGAGGGGCCCTTATAAGAAGAGGCCAGAGAGCTACTACCCTCTTCCCACCATGTGAGGATCTGATGAATAGGCAGCCGTTCACAACCCAGGAGAGAGCCCTCACTACCGCCTGACCGTGCCGGCCCCCTGATCCTGGACCTCCAGCCTCCCAAACTGGGAAAAATAAGTTGCTATTGTTTATAAACCATCTTGTTACAGGAGTCCAAGCAGACTAAGGCACCAGGATAATCTCCCTATCTCAAGGTACTTAACTTAATCACATCCGCAAAGTTCCTTTCGCCAGGTAAGGAAACACACCACAGGTTTCAGGGATTAGGATGTAGAGGTAGGGGGCATCATTCTGTCCACCACACTGGTTAACCACTTACTGCTCCACGGACCCTGGGGAGACAGAAAATAACTAAGCATGGCCCCAGTTCCCGACACCCCCATCTATTTGGGGAGAGGCACCTGTAGAACTCAGTAATGGTGGTGCGCAGCCTGAACCACAGGGGCGGGCAGGAAGCAGGTGCCATAGGACGTGGAGAGGAAAGCAGCGTCTCAGGAGGTCAGGGACAGCCTCTGGCAGAGATGATGCCTGGCCTGGGTCGAGAAGGAGCAGGGAATCCAGGCTGAGAGAATGGAGAAACCAGCCTACACCTGACTCGGACAGTACACCCTGTCTCGGAGATCCCTGGCTCAACCCCCCACCAAGAACCCACAGCCTTTGGGAAGATAAAGCAACTAGGTGCATCCACGAATCCAAAAACCAAACCAAGTCTAGTCTGGGTTCTTTCACCCACTGGCTACAACATCTTGGAAAAGCCACTTTGCCTTCTCTGGGCTTAATGTGGGATCTGGGCTTTGAGGATCTCAAAGACCCCTTGCAACTCTCAGAGTCAAGGGTTAGGTGTTTTTCAGAAGAATCATTACAACTATTCAGAACGGCATCTCCAAAATGATACTAAGAAGAGTTAGGAAAACACTAAGAGGTTGAAGAGGGAAATCAAACATGGCAAGATTGGTTTTCCCAATCTTTTGCTGAGTGCTTGAAGTTACGCCATGTTTGCTGAGTGCTTGAAGTTATGCCATGTTTGATAGAGGCTAGATTTTTAATTGTCCTAAAATATTACACATTTCTACCAAAGAACTATGACCCCACTGCACTAATACGTGTGCTGGAGATGATTCAGTGACAGCAGTGAGGGATGCTGTCCCCAAACCAGCCAAACAGGAACCTTCACCCTATGCTGACCCCGTGAAGGCAGGGCAGGCCGAGGGCCCTCTTCACCGTCTGTCCTGAGCCTGCCCGGCTGGCGGCAACAGTCGCCTGGTCCATCGTCGGCCCCTAGAGCGGGTGCAACCTGGGCAAGGCACTACCCACCTCCCCTCTACACCACCTCTAACTACGGTGCCAAGTTTGCTCCTCTCGGACCCGGACACCTGGCATACTGCCTCACACATCCAGGCACCTAGAAAGGGCTGTTAATGGAGAAGGAGTATTTAGAATATTCTTGCATATTCTGAAAGTCCCCGCTGTGATCCTGGGCCTTGCTGGGCTCTCGGAGGTTCTCCCCACGTGACAATCCTCGAGAAATCGCCTTCTCTGCAGGCTGAACACCTGGGGGAGGCAGCAGCAGCAACCCTGGGCCCCCGGGCTCCTCGGAACAAACTGGGGTCTGCATCAGCCCTACCGGATGGGGAGCACAAGGCTTGTGCATGAAGCTGTGGAAGGTGAGGGGACAAGGTGTTCATGAGGGCCTGTTTAAGCAGCAAACGATGGCTCTGTGCATTTTTAATAGAAATAATCAAGAACAAAGACTCCCAAAGCACAGACGCTTTGCCTTCTGGCCTCTGGGAGCCCCCAGCTGGCATGGGCTAACTATGATTTTCCTATCAAGGTGTCCATTAGCATTCATCAACCATAACCTCTAGTTCCTTGTTCTAGAAACATCCCCAAACACAAGGAGCAAACACAAATAATTCAATTACTTTTTAAAAATAGAGAAGAATCCCAGAGGGGAGAGAGGAAGCTCCATGTTAAGTAGGGAGTCTGCTGTGTGCTGAATGCAGAACAGGTTCATGAGGGATGATTCATTGGAAATAAGAGAACTTCCTTTAACCTAATCACCAGTAAGAGTGCAGAAGGAAGCAAGGCAGACAGGCATCTGGGAGCGCAGTGTGGCCTCACTGAGGGAGGGGGGCTTAGCGGGGAAGAGGTCCTTGGTATATACCAATTCTGAAAAGAAAAAAAATCTTCCAGAAAGGATGGGCGTACACCGTGGGAAAGGTGAGGGTGCGGCCCCCTCCGCTGCTCTCCCACGGGGCCAGGGCGGCCAGTCCGTCCCCGGTTACCAGGGGGGTTCAGGCCTGCCTGTCCTTCAGGTCGCTGAGAGGCCGAGAAGTATACAAGCCAGGCACACAGCGCTGGGCCCTCGCTGGGTGTCCGCCCAGTCCCGCTGCCACAAAGCCCGAGAGAGGAGAGCGGGCTTGCTTCTGGGAGAGGGAGGGTAGCCGGCGTCTGACGGGCACTCCGTAAACCCCAGACACAGCAGCCCCCACGCACACGCGCATCACGCAGGCCCCACGGGCACTTCTGCGTGCCCTCCTCGGCACCACGGCACCAGGAATGCCGTCCGCAGAAACACTGGAAGGAGGGAAAGCGCGTGAGCCGACTGTAGCCAACATGTTCACAGAGGACAAAGCAAGCCTCCTCCACAGAGGGTGAGGATGAGAGCAGAAGGCACCAGGCTGGAGGGCGGAGGTCGCAGCGATGTCCACACTCTCGGTGTCCCTCCCCAGGGGACCATCCGCCCGCACCCCAATCTCAGGCTGCCTGTGACTTGCTGGACCAACAGAACATGTGGAAGTGACATGCTCCCGAGGTATCGCGTGGCCTGTCCCCTTCCCTTTTCCCTCCGCCACGAAACCAGCACCTCTCAGATAGAACGTGAGTCGTGAATGACAGCAACACGAGCAGAGAGAGAGCCACCACCCTGGGACGCCCAGGAAACTTGCTGTGCGAAGTCACAAAGATTCTGGGTCTTCTGTTCCCGCAGAGAACCTTGGCCACAAGGGCAGGATACAGAAGGGGATTCGAAGCTGCTTCTCCCCGGCCGGGAGAAGCTAACGAGAGAGCTAACGAGCACGGGAGCCCGGCCCAAGCGGCTCCCAGGGCGGAGAGACTCGGAAGCAGGTACCGATGTCATGCAGGGGGGTGGAGGGAGTGTGGACACAGTCTGAGAGGACGCAGAGATGGTCGGGCAGGCCGCGTGGCCCAGGGCGCTCCTGAGAAAGGTCACCACGGGCGGGCACCACGGGCGGGCATCATGCGGGGTCTCACAGGTGCTGCTCAAACAGGGAGGCTGTCGTTTTCATCTCCTTCTGCGACAGAACGATAACGGAACAGCGTGGTGGAAGGGCCAACAAAGCATGCGCTGTTTTTGGTTTTTAAAAATGTGCAATGATTCTTATAAAACTAAACATACTCTGACCATGTGATCCAGAAACCACACACCTTGGTATTTACATAAAGGAGCTGAAAACGTCTGTCCACACAAAAACTTGCACATGGATGTTTATAGCAGCTTCACTCATCGTTGCCAAGATCTGGACACAACCAACATGTGCAGCAGGAGGTGCATGGCACGCTGGGGTCCACCTAGACCGCGGGCACAGCTCGGCACTGAAGAGAAATGAACAGGGATCGCTAACTCGAAGGAGCTAATCAGAAAGGCTATACAGTGTGTGATTCCAACTCCAGGACGTTCTAGAAAAGGGAACACTACGGAGACAGTAAAAGGATTAGTGGCTGCCAGGGTTGGGAGCACAGAAGGCTGAACAGGCAGACCGCAGAGGACTTTATGATGGTGCGTGCAGGTCATGACACATCTGTCCAAACACTAAGAGTAGGAGGTAAAAACCTCTCCCCAATAAACTGGTTCCTGGGGGGGAGGGATGCTCAGTGACATATGGGCAGATGCTCGGTTTTTTACAGGAAACCTGCAGTCTTTGCCCTGGAGTCCTATGACCTCTGCACCTCTCCGAGCCAGCTTATTATCTGCGTCCTCGGGTCCCTGTCAAGCCCTGGAAACGACAGCCTCCCTGTTTGAGCAGCACCTGTGAGACCCCGCATGGTGCCCGCCCGTGGTGCCCCTCTCAGGAGTCATCAGCTCTTTCCCAGCACGGGAAGCCCACTCTGTCCCCTGTCTTGAGTCTCAGGAGTATCCAGGACGACCCCAAGTCAGGAGGGAGGACACAGGTGCCAGGCAGTAGGACGCGGCGGGCCTTGGGGTTCTGGGATGCTGCTAGTACGCACCATCCGCCAACCAGGTCATGCGCTCACGAGAGCAGACGTCCACTCCCTTGGAGCCCCGTTGTAAGGGGCCTTTGCCTCTTTTCCTCTTCAGAATGATGTACCACCAACACGGGAGAGCACTCCAAGTTTCTCTAGGAAAACAGCGGTAGCCTCCCATGTATGGAGCCGTTACTAAATGCTGGACAGGCTCGATGCCAGGGACCCGGGCCCACACCCACCTCACCAGGCAGGCGTCACCCCGGTCCCTGCTTTGCAGATGCCAGCACCGTCACTGGGGTGAGTACTTTACCAGGCATGAAACCGTGAGCAGGAGCAATACAGGACGACTGTGACCCAGGTCTCCGTGGCCCCAGAGCTCCCGGCCTTTCCACTGTTTCTGGAGAGAATGTCAGCCCTGAGCCAAATTCAGACAAAGCCCATGAGCCGTGACAATATTCTACAGGTACTATGAATAACATTCATAGTTTACTGCATGTGTATAAACTCAGGTCTCTGAACACACGCGTGCACACAGGACATACATCGTGCGTGGATCACACACACGTAGTCTAGGCATCCCCAGACAGAGATCCGGGAAGGCGGCCGGCAAGGTGGCCCCGCACGGGCGGAGGCCTGTTCCCTCACTGGAAGGCTCAGCACCCGCGCTCCAGGAACAACACAAGCATGCCGGGCCTCCTCTTCTGCCTGGCCTGCGTTCTGCTGTCCTTGCCGCGGGCCCTTCCCCCCAACACACCGTGAGGCCTCGGAGCCACTGGCCTTTGCTGGGTGTGTCTCAGGGCCTGGCACACGGCGTGGTTCCTGGTAGGAGCTCTCGATTCGGTCAGAACGAGTGGGTAGGACGGAGCTCAGTGCTGTGAGCATCTTACAACCTGGCTCAAAGCCTGGCTCGGATGCGAGCCCAGTGTCACCTGGGACGAGTCATGTGATCTCGCCTAGCCTCAGTCTCCCAGTTGGCAAGCGGGGATCATCCAGTTAGAAGGCAGGAGGGGAGGCCTCAGAGAACCGCAAGTCGCCTGCCTGCGGTGGAGTGCTCACACGTGACCCCGTGGAGTACGGTGGTGGAGCACAGGTCAGTGCGGAGAGCCTCGGACGCCCCTTCTCCGCCATGGCCAACAGGCGTCCAGGTTGGCGCTCTGGAAGCCCAGGAAAGCTGTCTGACGGTGTGGTTTTACTATGTCTACCTCGGGCAGGTTCCAGTGGCTAATCCGTCTTCGAGTTAGTTAACTTCACAGAGACTTTCTGAACTGACACAAATTAAATGACTCTATTATCTCCATCCCATTTCACTTGGTCTGCCGTCGATGGTTCCAGTTGGCAAGCACTCAGCTCCAAGATGCTGCCTGTGACCCACGTTCCGAGATAGTTTTCCACTCTGAAGTACCTCCTTCATTATGTGAAAAATGTCATGGAAGCCACAGTCCAAGGAAGGCCACCGTGATTTTTCTAGGCCACCGAGTGCCTCACATGAGACCCTTCCCCCAGTGAGGAAAATCCCTGGGCTGGCTTCAGACCTGTCCCTCCAGAGGGCCCATGCCCGGGGCAGACCTGGACGAACCACTTAAACCTCTTTCCACTTCTCCAGCCCAAGGTGGGATTTGCACTGCATTCCTGGGCTGGAAAGCACAGGAAGAGCCTCTGAGGAAACAGAGGGGCCAGCTGTGCCCAAAAAGAAAGAGCAGATACCCGGAGTCCTGCAGAGGGTCTACGCCCCTAATCTGGGCACCCAAAGGCTCTCTGGGCTGTTCTGGAGAGCAAGCCCCATGAGGACCAGGAGAGCCAGGTCCCCCAGCCTGAGATCTCCCACAGGGCTCCAGAGAAAGGCCTCCATTGCACAGAATGCCCACCCCAGGACACAGGAGAGCTTGGCCCTCCCAGTCTCTTGTAAGAAGACCTGTTCCCTCCCTCGCAGGAAAGAACAGAATAAAAATGGTCAAATTTTCCAAGGGCCATGCAAGTCACACCACTATCATTCTATCTTCTCCAGATGCAATCGGAAGCTGGACCCTCGACTCTCGATCCAGGGCTCCTTGGCCAAGGTCGCAGCGGGGCATCTCTGGCCAGCAGGAAGGCAGCCTTGTGACTACAGCCTGTGCACACTGCAGAATCCTCCCCCAGCCCACTCCAAGCCCTGCGCTCCCGGGGGCAGCCAATGGCAATGCCATCCACCAGCAGCCCAAACTAGAAACTTCCCTTTTTCTCACACCACACGCCCCAAATTCTGCCAACTCTTCCTCCCTGCTGAGGGCCTCTGGTGTCCAGGCTCTCCTCTCAGCACCAAAGGTACCCCAGTCGCCAGCACTATGACCTCCCCTGACCAGCACCAAGGCTCTCACCAGCTGTCACCCTTTCCGGACACTTTCTAGAGGCCAGACACTCTCCCACCTAAAACCCTCTCATGACCATCCCTTTCCCCCCAGAAAGAGACCCAGCATTGGCTCATAGGCCCTGCTGCCTCCCTGCCTCACCCTGGCCTCTCCTCTCTGGCCTGCAGCTCCAACTCCGAACAGTCTCCAGCCTGCAGAACCCCATGTGCTCTCCCGGACCCTGTCCCCCCTGGCTGTCCCAGGCTATTCCCTCTGCCTAAGCCACCCCCCAACCCACCCAGTTTGCTCTTGTTTCACCAGCTTCTTCTTGACCCAAGGCTCCCATGAAGGTCTTGCATGGAGAAGCTGTCCCCAGCCACCCCATCCCTGGCTGCTAGGGGATGAGCCCCTTGCCCTCTCATTCCCATCCCAAACCCCACACCAGGGGTGGGCAGTCTACCATGAGCCTGGGCTGCATGCACAAAGCACTAGGTCTGGTTCTCAGCTCTTGTGACAGCACCAACTAAAGAGCAAATGGAAATATGAACGAATGCCAAAGGTTATCTGTTACAGATTTTAAACCTCCGGCATAAAAGAATGCACCCGGTGGGTACATATCCTACCACGACCCATGCGCATGCCCATGACTTCCACCAAACACTTGCAGAGACTCTAATGAAACATGTTACACGGACATTGTCTCTAACTACTTATAAAACACCCACGGCACAACTCTGATGTGAGAGTGAGCCCCAAACTTCAAGAACCACAAGGTGTCCGTAAGGAATAAAATATTACACTTTTCTTCTCAAGTTTTCCCCATAGGAACAGATTTACTATCAGATTAAGGTAATGAGAAGAATCACACTTTAGGAGGACACACCCAGGACTACGGGGAGCACAGGGTGCCCTTCTGTACATTACAAACACACGTCCTCTCCAGGTGGGCACGTGGCAAAACCCCACTCCCCCTGGGGAGACCAATTAGAAAAAGGCATGCTTTCCTCTCAGACCCCCCAGGCCAGGGACAACATATGCAAGGTACAACCGTACCGTCACAGACCATGGCCCCTTATGACTCAACTCAAAGCAACTGATCAAGGCATTTTCTACCCTGACCTCAGCATCTGAGGCTTCATCCTGGAGCCACATAGAGAACGAAAACCTCAGAACGCCCCCAAGAGCAGAGGCTCTAGGAATGACCCACTCCCAACCAAACATCACCTGAGCACTTACCAACTGCTGGACACTGGGCCAAGTAGGGGGGATATTCGAGAACAACCAAGATACAAACTGCTCTCAAATAATTCACTGTCTGGCCCCGTGGTTCCTGCACTTGGCCGCATGTTAGAGTCACAAATCCTGGTGTCCTGGCGGCACCCAACCAATCAGACCAAGACACGGGGTTAGGTGGGGAGAGGACAGGCATCGCTCTTTTTCAAAGGTCCCTGTAATTCCAATATGCAGCACAGCTTGGGGCCCTCTAGTCTGGCAGGAATGAGAATGTGCGGTAGAAAATAAACACCAACTGAGAATCCATGGATATTCAGAAGAGCAAGACAACTATAGCCAGGAGATCAGGGGGCACAAGGCATGCTGGGCGAGTCCTGCAGGCATCCACTCTGCAAGCCACATCTCTGCTCTCCCAGCCTCGTAGGGGTGGAAAGAGGATGTGGAACACGGGAGAAGGAGGGACATGTTCCCTCTATGGCTGCCAGTCTGTACTTGAGGGATGTCCTTCCACCCTGGGTTCCAACCGGTGCAGCCCAGCAACACGCTTCTCCCCTCTGAGACCCCAGACCTTGGGCATAACCTTAGAGTGCTGGGTATCAGCTCCACGCCCACAGTCCCTAGCTTCTAATAATCCCAACCCCCTGCGTGGGACCCCAGCCCCAGGGACGGTGATGCTTCCTGCAGCTGCTACACCAGAGCCTCCCTGGTGCACTCCACACTCACAGTCACCTAGTTACAACCTCATGCCTCCGCAACAATTCTTTACATTGAATCCTCTCTGTGGCTTCTGACTCCTGATACATGAGACCTTTCTCAGCCTCCACTTCAGACACCATTGAGGAGCCAGGGAAATGAGGCTCCAAAGAACAACTAATTACTTGAGCAAAACTCTGGGATAGTCATCTCCCCAAAAAGAAAACACAACCCCTCAAACGCATGCCCTTCACCCAGGCTGAGATGTGCTCCAGCCAAGGTGGCGAGGCTGGTGGGAACTGTTCCCAAGGTGTGACAAAGGCACTAAAGAGTAACTATTTGCCACCTGGGGAGTCCACTGTGGGTCGCGGATGGCATGGCGCTGCGTACTCGACATGCCTTAACATTAGTATTTGTAACAACCTGTAACAGGCATTACTGTCTCCATTTTAAAGAAAAGTGTTTGGATCTAAAACCATAAAAACCCTAGAAAAGAACACAATCAGCAACCTCTTTGACCTCGGCTGTAGCAACTTCTTCCTAGACACGTCTCCAAAGGCAAGTGAAACAAAAGCAAAAATAAACTATTGGGACTTCATCAAAATAAAAAGCTTCTGCACAGCAAAAGGAAACAACCAACAAAATTAAAAGTCAGCCCATGGAATGGGAGAGGATATTTGCAAATGGCATATCTGATAAAGGGTTGGTATCCAAAACCTATTTAGAACTTATAGAACATCCAAAAAATGAATAATCTAATTTAAAAATGGATTTTTTGAACAGACATTTCTCCAAAGAAGATATCCAGATTGCTAACAGACCCATGAAAAGATACTCAACATCACTCGGCATCAGGGAAATACAAATCAAAACCACAATGAGGTACCACCTCAAATGGGTCAGAATGGCTAAAATCAACAACATAAGAAACAATAGGTATTGGTGAGGATGTGAACAAAGGGGCACCCTCTTACACTGTTGGTGGGAATGCAAGCTGGTGTAGCCACTCTGGAAAACAGTATAGAGGTTCCTCAAAGAGTTAAAATTAGAACTACCCTATGACCCAGCAGTTGCACTACTAGGTACTTACCCAAAGAATACAAAAATACTAATTCAAAGGGATATATGCACCCCTGATGTTTATAGCAGCATCATCTACAGTAGCCAAATTATGGAAGCAGCCTGTGTCCATCGATTGATGAATGGATAAAAATGTGGTATATATATATATGGTGTGTGTGTGTATAATGCAACATTATTCAGCTATAAAGAAGAATGAAATCTTCTCATCTGCAACAACATGGATGGAGCTAGAAGGTATTATGCTAAATGAAATAAGCTAGTCAGAAAGACAAATACTATATGATTTCACTCATATGTGGCTTTAAGAAAAAAAAAAACAAATGAGCAAAGGGAAGAGAGAGAGAAAAATCAGAGAAAAGACTCTTATTTATACAGAACAAACTGATGGTTACCAGAAGGGAGGTAGGTGGGGGATGGCAGAAGCAGGTGATGGGGATGAAGGAGGGCACTTGTCATGACCACCGCACCAGGGTGATATATGGAAATGTTGAATCATTGTATTATACACCTGAAGCTAATATTACATTGTATGTTAACTACACTGGAATTTAAATACAAGTGACAAAAGTAAAATAAAATAAAGAAAAGCACTTAGAAGTTCACCAACACCAAACCACTCGCCCAGGACCACTGAGCCAGCCGGTGGCTGGGCCTGGATACGGGCTGGGGGTGGCCCCAGGTCTGTGCCCATTCTGTCTCGGTCCACGGGACAGAGCAGCTCCAGACCGCCTACAGCCGGGGCAGGGGCACGTGTGAGGACCGGCCACCTCCTGCACAGGAGGGAAGACTCTGGTCAGGAACACAGAACAAAAGCCCACAAGATGCCCCACGTCTGAGGGTTCTGAGGACGAGATAGCTGCATGGGGTATGGATCCCATCCAGTCATCTTTCCCTTTTCTCACAGAAAGGATTTCTCCACCATCTGAGTCAGCAAATGGCTACACGATCCAAGGTGCTGACTCCGCGACCCCACTGCTCCTCCAGGCTGGACTCCAGTGTTTCTCCTTGCTGCCCACCAATCGTCAGGGGCTCCTACCGATTCAAGAGCCGTCCGTGTGTCCATTAGGAAACTTGAAAACTGCTCCCTACAAGGGAGGCAGAGTGGGGTGGTAGAGGCTGCTCTGGACTGGGGATTGAACACCCCGGTCCCACCATCCCTGCCTAGGACCTGTGAAACAGACCTGAGCCTCAGTTTCCCCATCAGTCAGCTGAAAGGACGAGAACATGTCAAGATGCTTTCTCCCTGCTTCTGGAAGCCGCTTCTAAAGGACTCTCCCATATTCCTTCCAGATTGAAAAAGAAAGTCCCCAAAGCCCTCTGACTCAGAATGACGGCAGGAGGGACCGCCCAGGTCAAGGGCACAGGCTCATCAGGTGCCAGGGGCAGGCTGTGCCACCCTGGATGGAGGATGGGCAGCAAGTATAAATATGGTGGAGGAACGCCCAGCACGAGCACGGGGCTGCACACAATGAGGTGCTCCCTGGATGCCTCACGAGGTTCTTCAGAGCCCGTGAAGGAGCTCAACAAGACAAATGAGGTTACGGGCGGCTGAGGGGGGGACCAGGTGTGTGAGTTTGGGCTGTTCGAGACGTGGGGACGCAGGAAGCTGCAGTGCAACGGGAACTAAGTCTGCACGGAGATCACCGTCACCCACTTCTGGGGCCAGGCACTCAGTGGCCACAGGCACCCAGGCCGGTCCTCGCCATGCCATCGCCGTCCCTGCCTCCATGTGCCCGTGAAGACATTGGTGAGATCACAGCCAAAAAGCACTGGGGGAGGAGGGGATCCTGGCAGGCTCCTCGCTGGTCACCTCTCGGAGCCTGTTCCCTCATCTGCTAAGAAGGGATGACGATCAGAGAGGGTGGGCCGCGGGCTGCAGCCCTGCCACAGATTAGCAGAGATGGGAAGCCCCGGAGGGGCCCCCGCCCAGCCCGCTCTGCCACAGGGTCAGCATCAAGGCCAAGTTCCAGAGCCACGGAGGTGCAGCTGCCCTCTGGGCATGAAGGCCACGCTCAGGTGAGTGCAACGAGGCAGCTCTGCTCCCGGCCAACCAGCCATCAACCTCCCCGGGAAGTGGGCGCTTGGACCCGTTGCTCCCGGGCCTGCTATGCGGGCAGTGCATCCATGTGATGGAGGGAACAAAACGGGGTAGCTTTAGGCACAGAATAACATCTATCACCAAAGGTTAAAAAGATGCATACATAAATGAGGGTGGTCATGAAATTTAATTTTAATGGTTTGACAATTAAGCAAAAAAAACACAATAATTATCATCTTAATTTACCAGTAAATCTGCCACTGGCAACATTGTATTTTCTTAAGGAAGTTGATGCTGTTTCACTCAGAAAAGCTTTCTACGGTTTCTGGTCAACTTTTGAAATTAGACTCCCAGCCTCAAGAGCTGCACACAGCTCCTGGAGACAGGCCCAGTGGTTGACGGGCGGCCCTGGGTTCCAGTGGCAACCACTGCATGACCCTGGGCAAGCTCTGACCTCTCTTACTCAGAGGCAAAAACGGGCACAGTGCTCACACTTGAACTTCGGCCGTGAGGCGTAAAGATGCTACGGACCACCAAGTGGTGTGTGCAGCACGCTGCCCCCAGAGGGAAACGATGTTGCCGCACCCAGCTGAGGCTGGCGGACGACAGTTTGAACGTGGCGACGGATGGTGGGGAGCCCCTGGAAACGTCATCACTACAGACCGGCATCCCGAATCACGTTTGGCAAAAGTGAACTTAACTCGTGGTCCCTAATTACAGAATGGATGCACCAGCCACGCCACAGACCCTCCGGAGGGAGAGATGAGTCACTCGTTCCCAGAGGACCTTCTAAGGAAGAGATCAGGAAGGTGAGACAGTACTTTCTACATCCGTTTGCTGAAAGGCTGTCGTTTAAGTTGTAAGATTAGAAAGAGATCTCTAAGAAACATGGTAACGAGAGTGGTATTTCTGAGCTAAAAACACGAGCATTCCATCGAGAACCCTTTCCCACCACTCCTGAGAGCCCGCTGTCCCTGCACCTGGGCTGCCGTTCCCTTGTACACCAGCCCCAGCTCACTTCTACTCAGTGTCCTGCTCGACATCAGCACCCCTTCCTCCAGGAAGCCTTCCCAGCCACCCCTCAACCGTTTGTGCCGGGTTTCTTCCTGCATGCTTTCCATGCCCCTCACTGTGCATGCCAGTTGTATGTTTGTGCACCTTTACTCCACACCAATACAGAAGTGCCGCCTTCGCTCATTGGCTCACCTCCTGGCGGGGGCCTGGCACCAGCCCGACGCTCAGGGAACGTGTGGAATGAATTCATAAACACTTTGGATGCCAAGAACCCAGCACGCTTCTCCGTCTACCCTTCTTCTGCCGGCCTTCACACTTGACAGTGGACTTCACAGTGCCGGTCACAACTTACCGAAGGCTGCACAGAGTGCAAGGGGGGAGGAATGGAACCAGTGCTTAACCTTCAGTCACCACTGCAAGCAGAGCCAGGGAGTCAGGCAGATGCAGAGCCCACCAAGTGGGCTGATCTTATACTCAGTTTGCTTAGCCATAAAATGCAGACAAAACCTCCCACAAAAGTACCATGAGGACTCAAGTGCCTTCACTTCCAAACACACAGGCTCAGTAACTCTGCCTTCCATTGCTTCTTCCCCTGGGAAGCACGCTGCTCCTTCGTGCTCCTGAGGACACATGCTCCTCTCCTGGGTGAGATGAGGTCACCCCTTTCTACCAGGAGGGGAGGAGCAGTGCAGGCACCCTAACAACCTAAGAGGACTTGAGTTGGTCCCTCTCCTGGAGTAAGGGCCACCCTTGAAAGGAAGTCAAATGCCTCTTGATCCAGGGCTGTCCGAGTTCTGGGAAGAGCAGGAGCAAAGCCTCACGAGTCCCGGGACCGTGGCCTTTCATCACAGAGCAGGCTGCAGGCTGTGCCATCTCCAGCAGCAAGTGCTCCGTCCACCCACTTCGCAGGCAGCAGTGGGAACAGCTCACGCAGGTGGACGGATAAACGAGTCACCGAGGGGCAGAGCCCGACCCTCTTCGGAGCGGCCACGCCTGGCCACCGAGAAGGCTTCTTCAGGAGTGGGCACAGCCTGAGGTACGCTGGGGACGGCTCCTCATGGGGGAAGGCAAGAGGCAGAAGACTGGTTGAGCGGAGGACTCCGGGAAAGGACAGGGCACTGAGGAGACAGCCTGGGTCCACAGGGACAGCACCCGTGGCCGAGGTCTGCCAGGCGCTTTCCGGTGCTGCCAGGTAAGGTTCAGCCACCTCTGCTTCCTCCGGCAGAACGATCTGTGAGCACTGGGACACCCTCCCCAGAGGTAGGGCACGCGTCTGACCTGATCCAGGCAAGGCCAGAGATGTCTGCACAGAGGAAGGGAAGTACCTCCCTGCGACCCCACAAACACTAGGCTCCCCGGCACTCACCACCGGTTAGCGGGGACAGCAGGACCAGAGCCAGAGATGACTTCTGACCTCTGGTTTACCAGTCCCCCTGCAGGCCTGCTCGCCAGCAAGATGTCCCGTCAGGCTGGCGCCCGGCTGTGGGAGACACCCATCACCTCGTCATGCCTAGCTCCTGTGCTGGGGAGGGGGGGGTCCCCTGTTCACACGGGCCCTGCCGGAGCACCGCAGAACAAGTCCTCCAAGTATCAATATTTACCGGGTGAATACTTCATGAATGAATAAAGAATGTGTGAGCTGGGAGCACAGAGAAATGTGAATTTAAGAAAAAAGGTCAGGGCGCCTGGGTGGCTCAGTCGTTAAGTGTCTGCCTTCAGCTCAGGTCATGATCCCAGGCTCCTGGGATCGAGTCCCACATCGGGCTCCCTGCTCTGCGGGAAGCCTGCTTCTCCCTCTCCCACTCCCCCGGCTTGTGTTCCTGCTCTCACTATGTCTCTCTCTGTCAAATAAATAAATAAAATCTTAAAAAAAAAAAAAAAAGAAAAAAAAGAAAAAAGGTCAATAATGAGGATGCCTGAAGCCCAAGACTAATTTGTGATTATTTGTGAGATTGCCAACATCATTCAGCCTTCCACCGATGAGAACGATCCAGCTGAGAACAAGTTTAACGATTTATAATCTTAACAACCGGTTTCATGTCAGTGTCATAAGACGACCAGATTTACGTCCTCTGGGATCTCAGACCACGTCAAAACATCTGGACAAAGACAGGTGGAGAGCAGCACAGGGCCCAGGCAGCTGTGGGTGGTGGAGACCCCAGGGGCTGCACGCACGCCCTACAAAGGAGCCAGTCCTACGCCAGGCGCCAGACCCTGGGCTTGGCCTCCGAGGCCCATGTGCAGGAGCACAGGAGCCCCCACATGGCAAGTCCTCTGCAGGGGCCTAGACAGCGAGATCTCCAGGGGAGAATGCCCCCAAGTCACCAGGCCTCAAGCTGCCAACTATCAGCCCCAGCGGTCCTGTACTAGGGGCCACAGGGCCTGACCCCGCATTCACAGGCATCATTAACAATAAGTGCATTAAATGGCAACACTCTGAAGCAACCTCAGAGGGGATTAGCGACGGAAATGGATAAAGTGGTGTATTCATGCAACAAAATATAAATAGCAGTTGAAAGGAGAGAACTAGATTTATATTTATCTCCAAAGCATAATGCTGATTTAAAGTTATAAAAAGACATATTTTAAAAAAGACATACATGATATAGAACCGCTTGTCATAAAAAACTCTGAAAATAATGTTTGGTTGTAGATATAAATACAATAAAAGTAGCAAAACATGGTATGAATGAGTCCATCGCCTCCAGGACCGCAATCCCCCCGAGGAGGGAGGAGAGCGGGAGGAAGATGGCGAGACAGGAAGGAGGGCTGAGCTATTCTTCCACTTATTTTTTCCAACATCGTTTTTTCCCAACGCTTTCTTACGAAAAATGTCAAAGACAATGTTGAAAGAATTCTTCCGTGAACACCCGCTATGCCCCTTGCAAGAGTCCGCACCATTAACACTATACTCTATGTGCCTCATCATCAGTCTCTCCGCTTTCCAGCCCTCGTCCATCACTCATCTTAGTTTTCAGCATTCCAGAGACCACTGCCGAGAGCATGCAGTCCTCCCGAAGCCTCCAGTGCCGTAGCTGCACTTAGAGCTCGACATTTGTGCAGTTTTCCTTTGCATGTAAAACCGACTTACAACAAAATGCACAGATCAAGTGCACATGTGCTGAATTTTAGTGAATGCAAACACACGTGCAGCCCACACGCACATATGAGGTTGTACCCCAAGACCTTACCTGGAAAACCCCCATGCCACTTCCTGTTCAAACCCCACCCCAAGCTCTCCAGAGGCAAGCAATGCTCTGCTTTTTCCACAGTAGACTAGTTTGCTCCTCTGGGACTTCAGGTGAATGGAGTCCCACGGTACCTGCTTTTCCCAAGGAGGCTCCCTTCACTCAGGGTTCCGTTCCTGGAAGTCACCCTACTGATGTATTAGGAATGCGCTAGGTTTGGGTGCTGAGCATCGTTACATTTGCAGGAAAAATGCCACCCTGTGTTTATCCGCTCTCCCGTAATGGACATCTGGGCTCTATTTTTTGGCTATGAGCATTCTTGTGTAGGTCTTCTTGTGAACAAACACTTAAACTTTTTCTGAATAAATTACCGGAGTTGGAACTGCTGGGCACCAAGTAGGTGTATGTTTAGTTTTGTAAGAAACCGCAGACCCTCTTCAAAGCGGCCACAAGTGTTCACATTCCCGCTGAGGCGCGTGAGTTCCGGCTACTGGACCTTCACACCCACACTCGAAACTGGAGGGTCTCTTACTTCAATCATTCTGGTGAGTGTGGAGTGAATATACATTTCCCCCACTGACTCTGTTAATGTTAGCTATTTTTTAACATTTTATTTCCTTAAAATAAGAGAAAGACACAGACAATACAGAGAAGGGAAGGAGGGAGAAAGACAGACAGGAAGAGACACAGAGAGGTCCGGGGCAAATAAACGCGAACAAAGGGCTTACGTCTGGGATGCGTATGCCTGGTTTCTAAAGTGTTTTCTCCACGTGGGGAGTATTTTGCAATTAAAAATAAAAATTGTATTCCACCTCCATCTTATCCCAGCGATAATTCCGTCTCTACAGGCATGCCCCCAACATCCAAGCTGGGCTGGGAGACACAGCGGTGGATCTGGGGAGAGACCAGGCAGACAGGGTGTGCTTGGGGAAGGGGTCCCCCGACCAGAAGAGCTTCTTCCCAAAGTCAGGGAACTCTACCCGCCTTGGGACACGCCCACGTGGCCTGGCCTCACTCCTGGTCACCCTCACTTCCAACTCAGCTCCTGCGAGGCCTGCCCCACGGCTGACTCTGTGCCAGGGCCTGGCAGAGCCACCTTTCTGCCCTCTGGGGAATGGGCTTGGGTGGCGCTGCCCCTCTCCCAGAGGTCTGAGCCGTGCCTGCCTGTTCGTGGAATTCCTCCGAGGACTTCCTACTGATATTGACAGAGTTTCCACAATCAAGGCCAACACTTCCCAGGTAACAGCTTTAAGAACTGAAAAGTGAAGTCTTGCCCAGGTGCCTCAGGGTCCTGAGAGGGGGGGCCTGGAGGCCAGCGCCCTGCTTCCTTAGACGGATGCCACTCGGCTTCACCCTGACTTCACACTTGCCTCCAAGTTGAAGCCACTGCAGAATCTTTCACGGAACCTGAATCATGACCGGGGTTCCTGTGAGGGGGAGCCAAGCCTGCCTTCCCTCTGGGGTCTCGGAGGGAGGCTTATCCCAGCGCCCCCCAGGCGGGAGGTGGGGACACTCACCGCTGGTACTCGCCGGCGTGCAGGATGAGCTCCTCGTTGCCGCGGGCGCGGATGGTCAGCTCGTGCTCCGTGGAGTTGAAGACATCCAGGAGTAGGTGGCACTGCCGGCTGCTGCAGAGAGGACAAGAGAAAGCTGAGGGTCTTCTGGAAGCCAAACGAGAGCAACTTAGATGTTTTCTCTTCCCAAAAGACCTCCCACTGCTTGAGGACGTCAGAGGTGCAATTTATCACAATGGCACGTTCCCCAGACATAAGGATCACACACGCTTACTCTGAGCTAACTGAACTCTGCAAAATGGGTTTGGGCAGCAGATCCTCCCTGGTCCTGGGGACACATGCGTCGAGCCCGGCGTGCCCCTGACAAACCAAGTGGCCCTGGGAAGGTAACCAATTGTTGGCATCATGATGTACTGGCAGTTCTCCAAGCCTCGTGTATGTGAGGACTAGAAACCTGACCCGGAAGTAAGACCACCAGGGGCAAAGCACGCGGCACACAGTGCCAATCAACAAACACTGCGTCCGAGTCATGACCCCAGCAGCAGGTGCCTGCTGCCTTCTGCAGGTATGGAGCAAGGTGCTGGGCACTGGCACGTGGAGAACCGTATCCCAGGTATGTGTGCGCACCTGCTGTGAGCCTTACACAGACTACACCTTCCTTCTCTTAAGACCTGTGAAGATACTGCGGGTTTACTCACTCCCACCCTCCTGAAACCTCCACTCCATCACACATCTCTGGTCCAGAAGGTAAACACTAACATACTCAAGCTCCCAGTGCCCCCTGCCACAGGGAGGTCCCCAAAACAAAGTTCCAACCAATAAAGATAGGCTTCTGGAGGCTTTTTATCCCAAGAAGACCTGTCCCTGAGAGAAGAAGGCATTTACCCCTCAGGCTCCTTATTCCCTCCCCGCCCACCCTGCCCCGAGACGAACAGGATGCCGAGCAGCTCAGCACCCATCTGGAGGTACGGAGGCTATGGTTCTGAGTAGGGCCAGGAGGGGTCTGGGACGCCGTTGACGTCTTCGGTAGCTGAAGTGGCCCCTCAGAGCCTCTGGCCCTCCGGACTCATCAACTACACGTGCAGAACAAACCCCAACCACACACGCATCGTCCGTGCTAGTCCCCATTTGGTAGACTCCCGTTACAGTTGGAAGGTTGCCTAAAGCTCAGCCAGTGTCTTAAATATCATGTACCCCAGCGGGCACAAGGCAAGCAATCAGTAAGTGTGTGCTGATCTGGATCGGACAGCCCTACCCATGACCAGAGCAGACACAGAAGTCAGCAACGGACGCAGAAGCCCTTCTGGAGTGGGGCGAGTACTTTCTCACAGGGAAAAGAAAGACTCAGAAAAGGATCTGTGCACTGGGTCTCCTTCAGCTTACTGTGTCTTCAGAACATGACCCTCCCAAGGGCATCTCAATTCTCAAATTTACTTCTCAAGGCTTTGCCGGTAGCAAAGGAAGGGAGGAGGGCAAACAGCCCCGTGTGCTGGGGTTGCTGGCTCTTCATTTCATCTCGACGCCCTCGAGGCTGTCCTCCCCAGACCCGCGCACAGGTAAGGAAAGTGATGCTCAGCACATGGCCACAGCACCAGTAAGGTGACCGACACCGCAGACTCAGAACTCAAAATCCTGTGCTTTTCATGTAGATGGAAACAAATGTTCCAAACCTTGTGGTCTGCTCTTTCCAGGGAAGAGAACTGAGGTGGAGAAGCGGGCAGTGCCCTGGCAGAGCACACGCACACACGAGCACATGCCCATCATCACCATCAGAGGCCACAGGGCATCTGTAAACGCCGACTGTTCAAGACATGAACACATAACCCATGTGCAGGGGAGGAAGGTAGGGCAGCAGCTCTCTCGTTTCTGCTGCTCACTGCTGTGAGGTGTTGCGTCACACGTCCTCAGAAAAGCAGGCTCACGCTGGTTGATTCTAGGTTCTTTGGGTGGGAGTGTTTCCCCCAGAGGTTCAGCACTTAGAAAATATTCATTAGCTCTGACAGCTGCGTACAAGAGGCCTCTTCACTCGGCTCACAGAAAAATAAGCTTTCAAGAATGAAGATCTATTCTGCCTTTGTCATAACTTCATGAAATCTTTAATCACAGCAAAATCTTTCATCGGGAATGGGAATTTGTAAAACATTTATCAGAGGAGGAAAATTGAAGTGATTTTTAAAAGCAGGGAAGAAAAGACTCAAATATATGTTGTTTTCACTCACAGAATGTAGCAGCTAGAAAACTGCACAGGAATGAGCAACAGAACATCACACTTTTTTTGTCCTCTATTTCTTCTGACTCACTGAGTGTGGGGGCCTCCTGATCCAGTGTTTCTGTTCCTCCTAATTGTTGGCATCACGATGTACTGGCAGATCTCTGCTTTCTATCCATCGCTCATAAATTAATTCCCTTTCCTAAACTCCAAAAGGAGCATTTTGTACCCACCATAATGTCTTTTACTCTGTGTATCTTTCTGCATCACTTTGGATGATCTTCTTAAGTTTTATACTCCATCTGAGCTTACAGTTACTTTTAATTCTAGCTTACTTTGTTTTGTTTTGTCTTTTTTCTGGTTCCATCCTTCTGAAGTATAGGGAAACCCAGGAAAGCTTCCTGGAAGAACTACACTGGAGCAAGTCTTAGAAGGACAGGCCCACCTGCCTGGGAAGGGGACGATGATGTCCAGGCAAAGAGAGCGGTGCCTGTGAACCCACCTCAATCGAGTATGTGTGCACTGCCTCCTCTGTTGAGAACTAGGAGCTGTGTTAGTTCCTCTAACAAACACAACATCTCCTGAGCACCTGCTATGTGCCAGGTACCGTTCCAGGCTCTGGGAATGTGGAGGGGAACAAGAAAAATGGATCATCACTTTCATGGAAATCACACTCTTGTGATGAGAGAAGCCTGGGAAAGATGAGGTGACTTTACAAAATAAAATGTTTAGTCACTTTGTAAAGTGAGGCAAAATACATTCTAAAGGTTGTTAAATAGCAGGTAAAGAAACATCCATACAGCTAATAACTTTTTTTTTTAAAGATTTTATTTATTTATTTGACAGAGAGAGAGAGAGAGAGCAAGAGAGGGAACTCAAGCAGGGGGAGTGGGAGAGGGAGAAGCAGGCTTCCCGCCGAGCAGGGAGCCCGATGTGGGGCTCAATCCCAGGACCCTGGGATCATGACCTGAGCCGAAGGCAGGCGCTTAACAACTGAGCCACCCAGGCGCCCCCAGCCAATAACATTCTTATATATCAACTAAAAGCAGTTATAAAAGAATTTTTCAAGAAAATATATTTATAATAAGAATGCATTTGGGAATAAATCTTTTTAAAAATGTTTGCAGAATGTTTATGGAGAATAGTTTTAAAGTTTTTGGTAATGGTATGAAAGACAATGAATAAACACAGAAATGTATTATGCTCAAGGATGGGAAGACAATATGTTTAAATAAGTCACCTCTTCTGAAATGTCTATAAATTCAATGAAACTCAATACAAAATCCCAACAGTTTCAGTCAAAAAGTTGACACACTGATTCTAAAATTTATATGTAAGACCAAAGGGCCAAGAACATACAGAACAATGGTCAGGAAGATGTTTGGAAAGGACTTGGCCAACCAGATATCAAGAGCTGTTATAAAACTGTAGTAATGAAGGCACTGCTGGGGGCAAGGATATATAAATACATGGAAAAAAACAGCCTAAAACAGATCCATGAATATAAGGCAACTAGATATATGACTGAAGTAGCAGTACTAGTTAATGAGAAGATTCAATAAATAGTGCTGGTACATATGATTAGGCAGACACACAGAGAAATGATATCCCTACCTCACACCAAAACAAAAATAAATTTAAAATAGATTGAATAACTAAATGTTAAACAAAATAAATTTCAAATAGAGCATATAACTAAATGTCTAAATCCTTTAGAAGAAAATATAGGTAAATCTAAATCCAAACATATCAAGAATTACATTAAATATAAATGGCCTAAACATTATAATTAATAGAGACCGTCAGAAAAGACTAAGAAAACAAGATTGAACCATATGTTACCTAGAATAAATCCACTTTAAATATAATGATATAGATAGGCTAAAAGTACAAGAATGGAAAAAATATGCCAAACAAACTAATTATTAAAAAAACCAAAACCCTGGAGTATTATATTAGTATTAATAGTATTAGTATTAGATACTTCAGGGTATACTTTCAGAGCAAGGAAAATAAGCAGAGATAAAGAGGTAAGTCATATAATGATAAAAGCATTAATTCACCAAGAATACATAATAATTCTTAATATAAATCCACCTAGCTACAGGAGCTTCAAAAATACATGAAGAAAAAACTGAGAGAACTGAAAGGAGAAATGCACACAATCACAGAGTTGAAGACTTCACTCCTCTCTTAGCAATTTGACATAGCAAGTAGACACAAAGCAGCAAGGATATAGAAGAAACAACCCCATCAACCACCTGGATCTGACTGACACTGAGAGAACATTCCATCCAACAGCAACAGAACACACATACTTCTCAAGCATTCAGCAACATTCACCAGGAGATTGACCATATTCTAGGCCATGAAAAAAAATTCCTAATGAAAACTATGTTCACAAAAGCACTATACAAAGGTATTTATAGCAGCTCTATTCATAATCACAAAAAGCTAGGAGCAATCCAAAATGTCCTTCAGCTAGTGAGAGAATTCACAAACTAGGGTATACCTATACAGTGGAAATCTCCTCAGCAATAAAAAAAAATCAAACTATTGATATATTCAACAACATGGGATAGATCTCAAAATCAATGAGGTCAGTGAAAAACCTCACTTTCGAAAGTTTATGTATAGCATGATTCCATTTATATAACATTCTGGTAAAGTCAAGACTGAGATGGAGAACAGATCAGTGGTCACCTGTTCAGGGGTGGGGCAGGGCAAGATTATAAGGGGTAGTACGAGGAACAAATTTTTGGGGGGGTGATAGAACTGTTTTTTATCCTGATTGTGGTAAATACATAAACCTGCAAATGACTTAGAACTCATAAAACTGTACACCAGAAAGTCAATTTTATTGTATGTCAATTTAAATTTTTTTAATTGATGCAATTAAAAAATTAACATCATGATGAGTCTGATGAGCCTTAGTGCATAAAATCTGTTGTGAATACAAGTTTTGTAGCTTGATGGCTGTAACGTCTTAAGCAAGTCATTTAATTTCTGAGCCTGTTTCCCCAAGGGGAACAAGAATGCCTTTATCATAAAATTATGAGGAGGCTCTAATGGAAAAATAGGTGAAAGTGCCTTGTTAAACTACAAGGAGGAAAAAACTCAAGCAGAGTACTACACAGACATGAGAGGTGGTGCTTTTATCAGCTCGGTAGCTGTCAGAGGCACAGCAAAGGGAAAGCACACAACCCTGCCAACAGAGCAATCCCGCCTAATTATTCAATATTGACTCAGCTCAAAGTGAGCATGAGAAATTCCCAAGCCAAGGTCTGAGTCTATCTAAAAACCGTCATGCCTCCACCAGAAAGTAAGTGGGGCTCTTGCTCTCCTCAACCCCTCAGAATCTGGGCAATATCTCTGGGGCTGCCCAGGCTCCAAACGTTAATGCTCAGTCATCCCAAGGAATGCAGTCAAGTGAGCAAACACAAAACCAAAACATGCAGGGATGGCCACATACACTGGTGGCCAAATTCATGTGGTTTTTTATCAAAATTCTACAAGCCTTATTTTCTCAATCTGTCTCCTTTTCAGGAAAAAAAAAAAAAAAAGTCCCCAGTTTGAGTATGGCACGAAGTATCTCTGTTTCTAACTTTTCAGTTAGTAAGTTCTTAAATACTGTTTTAAAAACTTCCCTATAAGAGAAGCAATTTGGGATGGTCATAATTACAAAGACACAGAATAATAAACGTCACCAAGACTGTGCAGAAACTGGAACCCTCAAATACAAATGCAAAATGATGCAGCCACTTTGCATAACAGTCTGGCAGTTCCCTAAATGATTAAATATAGAGTTACTGTATAATCCAATAATTCCACTCCTAGGTATACCCAGGAGAAATAAAAACAATGTCCACACAAAAGCTTGTACATAAATATTCAAAACAGTATTATTCCTAATGGCCCCAAAATGGAATCAACCCAAATGTCCATCAACTAATGAATGGACCAACAAAATGGAGGATACCCACATAATGGAATATTATTCAGCCCTAAAAACGAAAAGTATGATGATACTTCACTATGGGTGAACCTTGAAAACATTATGCTAAGAGAAAGAAGACAGTCACATACTGTGTAATTCCAGTTCTATAAAATATTTAGACCAGACAAATCTGCAGAGACAGAGAAGAGATTTGCAGTTGTCTGGGATGGGGGATAGGAGTCACTGGTAATGGGTACAGGGCTTCTTTTGGGAGGATGGAAAGTTCTAAATTTAGACTGTGGTGATGACTGAACAACTCTGAATCTACTAAAAACACTAAATTACAGTTTAAGTGGGGGGACTGTATGGTATGTAAAGGATGTTTCAGTAAAGGTGCTTAAATAGAAAGCAACCATTTGAGAGGCTGAGCGCCCCAAGAAACATGCTCACGGCTCGGTCACAGCACCGTTTCATCTTCCAACAGACCAGCACCGCACCACAACGGCTGTGAAGACCCCACCACTCAGTGTCCGTTCCATCGCCTAATCTGTACTCATAAGACCCCATGGGTAAGAGACAGGAGCAAGGAAGAGTGTGAGACAGCCTCAGGTGACTGTCACCAGGTATGTGAGCTGGGCACGTCAAGACACCTGTGCCTCACAAAGATAACGCATAATGATGAGCACGTCCAATGTGGCTTTTCATTTTCTGGGAATGATGACAAGCTGAATTCAAACAGGATTGCTTCTAGAAAAATACTTGCAAATAACTACCTGAAATCACTTCATGCGTCACCATTTGAGATTCACTTTACGATGATAAAACAAACCAGGAAAACTTTAAAAATGCAAAATGCAAGAATTCTAAACATAAGGTTGCAAAGAAACTTTGGCCAACTGTGCTTTTACAGCATCTACCTTTACTCATATGTTCAATCCCTAAATCAAACATGACGTAGGCACCTTTTTTAAAAGATTTTTTTTTATTTATTTGAGAGAGAGCACATGAGCAGGGGGAGAGAGAGAGGGAGAAGCAGATTCCCCACAGAGCAGGAGCCCGACACCAAGCTCCATCTCAGGACCCCAAGATCATGACCGGAGCCGAAGGCAGACACTCAACCGACTGAGCCACCCAGGCGCCCCGGGACATAGGCACTATTAACTGAAGTTTATAAATGACACTTTTAAAATATATTAGTGTATATTATCTGTTAAATAGAAAAACTTTAACTGTCTTTAGTATAAGTATAGTGTTATAAAATGAACAATATGCAACATTTAATGATATAGTCATCTATGATAAAATATGGATCACTTAAAACTATTGATTTTAATAATAGTTTACGTATCAGTAAGACATAAAAGTCCACTCAAGATACACCTGTGAGCAGAAACAGAAAACTGGGAGGAAGTCCCTGGGAGGTGGTGCACCCGGAACCAGAGAGCATGAACTATGGAGTCAGCACCAGTCTCGATGTTATTATGTCCAGCTGCTCTGGCCCACGACAGGCTCGGTCCCACCTCCTGGCCTCTACAGGTCTATAGCATGTTAGTAGCTGGAAAGACGATGGAAGGTGTGCTCATCATTTCAGAGGACGCAAGCCAACAGCTGTTGGGGGGAGGGGTGGATGAAGTTCCCTCTAACCTGACGTGCTAACTACTGATGGCCATGGCCCCTGGAGGCACGGGGGCTGTGTGTGGTGGGCAACACCAGCCAGACAGGTTCTTCAAGAAGCAAGGCAGCCCTCCTCACGGCCCCGGGGCACTCCGCACAGCACTCCGCACAGCCCGGCCTTGGGGACTCCCAGGGAGGTGACGCAGAGGCAATGGCGGGCTGCCCTGTCTCATGGCACACAGGGGTTCACTGGCTGGACCACCCCTCTGCGTCTCCCACGAGGCAACAAGGCGAGTCCCCCACCCTGGGCTTGACCATCCTCCTGGAGGATCTGAGATGGGAAGCAACCACCAAGAGCAGTGTCTGAATGATACGAGCCCCCCGGAGGGAGGAGGGCCACCCCTGCTGCAGACGTAGCAGGGCTCTCTTGGGCACGGACACCAGAGTGAAGCCCAGGATGCACACTCTCTAGAAGGCCTTTATTTGGGAACCAGTCCTCTCATGGCCTACTACATCTCGTTGACATTAAATACCTTGCTATTACCTGTAAGTTGAAAAAAAACTGCCAAGTTCATTAAATATTACAAAGGAGTCTTAATTTGGCACTTAAAGTAATTCTTTTCAATATTTATTTTCTACATTTCCCAACTGCAGACCTATTTTATATCCTACTGGGGAAGATGGGATGTGGGCTGCACAGGATCACCCTGTACATTTTTTGCAACTTCCTGTGAATCTAGAACTATTTCAAAATAAATTGAAAAAACACTGACATGGGGTCTGAATCAGAGCAACAGAATTCCAAACATCATTTCATCTTCTGTCATCTCAGGAGAGGAGGAGGAAAGAGTCTTTTGCTCCCTAGGTGTAACTGGTAATTAATAAAGACTCATGTGCGAAAGATGAAGCTGCTCTCTGGGGCTTGCTGGGCAGGCGGGGCCAAGCCAGGCTAAGACACACCCCCATCAGCAGCCGCTGAGATCCACACCAGCGCCCCACCATGCCTCTGGGTGTGCCCCCCTCTGGCCATTGCTTCCCATCACAGGGGATGACAGAACTGTCCTGTCCCCACGTCCCCCAAAAAACTCCTGTCGTACCTCCTGTAACCATCCTCAAAGTTCACACCACGCACTGTTCACATCCCCACTGTGATATTTATTTAACAATTCCACTGAGTACTGACTGCTTATTTTATTGGCTAGGTGCTACCGAGACAGCGGTGAGTCCAGAAGCACTCGCCTTCAGGGACCTGGCGGTAAGGTGGGGAACAGGCAGACAGACCGCTCACATATGTTGAGGGGAGGGACATCCTAAGGAAGCCTGTAGGGCCTGCTGCAGCAAGGTCGTTACGTGTTCAAGTGACCGACTCATCCCTTCATCCCTAGAATCTGGCACAGAGTTGGAACATGCACGTGCACACACAAGCAAGAAAATGCCAACCAACCCTTTGCAATGATCTACCTCCTGTCAGCACTACCTTAGTACTTGAGAGACATTTTTAAAACCTTACCACAACTCTGCAAGATCAATGTTATCTCTGTCTCAAGCTAAAGCAATAGAAATGATTTGCTCAAGACCACAGTGCAAATAAGCAGTAGAATCAAAATTTGAAATCAGATACAGGTACATTTCCTTCTGAATCCTGGTGCTTGTTAAAATTCTAAATTCTTGTTAACTTAAGACCAACTTAATAAATAAATGTAGCGACTTGAAAAAGATCTACCATGATAAAACCCAACATTAAGATTGCTTTTATTATGGGTCTGTGAGCACATGTTCCCCACAGAGTTGAGCTGTCTTACCCCATGGGGGGAAATGGAATTTTTCTAAATGGTCAGGGATAAGTGCTGTGATGTGTCAAGTGGTACGATTTCTATTAATAATGTAATAATGATTACACCCTACGCCCTGCTCAGAGGAGAGTATTTTTCACATAGCTCCCAGCAGCAATGTATGAGATTGGATCATTTACTTTTTTTTTTTTTTAAAGATTTTATTTATTTATTTGACAGAGACAGAGATAGCGAGAGCGGGAACACAAGCAGTGGGAGTGGGAGAGGGAGAAGCAGGCTTCCCCCCGAGGAGGGAGCCCGATGTCGGACTCGATCCCAGGACCCTGGGATCATGACCTGAGCCGAAGGCAGACGCTTAACGACTGAGCCACCCAGGCACCCTGGATCATTTATTTTAACAGGCTAGAAAGAAATTGCTCCTCAGGCGAGAAGGCTGGGCACTGAGACAGGGGCGGCATGGCCCGATCCATTTCAATCTGGTCCCTGACAACATACCAGCCAGCTTTATGAATCTCAAAGTAATTGATCTCCTAAATAAAAGTCAGCTGAGACCTACGTACACCCGTGGGGGAGAAGCGGGGAGAAGAGCCATGAAATTCCACCCCCATCTACACTGTGCTTTGGTGTCAAGAACGCACCTGCCTCCTGTCATAACATGCTTCTACCATCAGCCCAGTGAGGCGAGCAGGGCCACGGGGAGAGCTCCAGTCAGGGGCAGGAAGGCAGACCTGGGAGAGCCGGCCGCCTCCAAAGACGGGGGCGGGGGGGGGGGGGGCGGATAAGGGGCCGAATGAAGGACTGCGCACTCCCAGTTCAGAGGACAGCTGACAGAAAGCATGGGTTCTGGTGCCAAGAAGACCCTAATGCACACCATATCGCCTCCGCTCGTGGATGTGCAGTTCAGTCTACGGCCACGTCTCCAAAGAGCAACGCCCACTTCAAAGGGTTCTCTGGAGTTTAATGGGACACTGAGCCCAACAGACCCAGGACACTCCCTAGAATACAGTAGGCCCTGAATAAATAGGATTTCCCTTCCCCCTTTCTCTCCCGAAACACTAACATTTGAAAATTACCAGTGAGAAGAACTGCATAAATTATCAATATTCATGACAGAAGCAGATACACAAACAATCCTAAGGGGCAAAACAACTTAATACCCATTTGTATTTTGGTTTTAGAGTAGAGTAGGCTCTGTTTATGCCAGTAACAGTTATCTTCTGATGTCTCTATGGCTTCCTTCTGCACCGGAATCAGCCTGAATCTCCACTCAGCCTCCGTGCACAGTGGGTCACCCAGCTGCCTGCGCTGCAGGGGCCTGGTAGCCATGACACGCGGACGCCAGTCTGTCGCCGGCAAGCTGTGCAGACGCAGAGTAAATCACATACCCTCTCTGGACCTCATTTATAATGCAAATGTGTTGAAATAAGCCATCTCTGGGGATGCTTGACTCTAAAATGACGTGACGCTAACAGAAAAATCTTCATCTCTGAGCAAGATGAAAAATAATGAATTCACAATACACCGTGTCACATCAAATTCAATAAAGTGCAAAAACTGAGTGCCCAAATTGAATGCGTGATAATTCTGCTATATTCCAGGCCATGCAATTTACATGGGTCCCTAAGGAAAATAGAGCTCAAGTAATTTTTTTAAGTCATGCCTTTTACACAAGAGACACCTGAATAAATGTAGTCTTGGTATTTTACATCTTCAGATCTTCTTTTAGTTATGATGGGGGTTACCTCCTGATAAACCCATCCTAGATTGAAAATTTCAAGCTATATTACAAAGCTGTGATCACTAAGACAGCATGGTACTGGCACAAAAACAGACATATAGATCAATGGAACAGAATAGAGAGCCCAGATATGGACCCTTAACTCTGTGGTCAAATAATCTTTGACAAAGCAGGAAAAAACATGCAATGGAAAAAAGACAGTCTCTTCAATAAATGGTGCTGGGAAAATTGGACAGCCACATGCAGGAGAATGAAACTCGACCATTCTCTAACACCATACACAAAGATAAACTCAAAATGGATGAAAGACCTCAATGTGAGACAGGAATCCATCAAAATCCTAGAGGAGAACATAGGCAGTAACCTCTTTGACATCGGCCACAGCAACTTCTTTCAAGATACATCTCCAAAAGCTAGTGAAACAAAAGCAAAAATGAACTTTTGGGACTTCATCAAGATAAAAAGCTTCTGCACAGCCAAGGAAACAGTCAACAAAACAAAGAGGCAACCCACAGAATGGGAGAAGATATTTGCAAATGACACTACAGATAAAGGGCTGGTATCCAAGATCTATAAAGAACTTCTCAAACTCAACACCCAAAAAACAAATAATCAAGTCAAAAAGTGGGCAGAAGATATGAAAAGACACTTCTCTGAAGAACACATACAAATGGCTAACAGACACATGAAAAAATGTTCATCATCATTAGCCATCAGGGAAATCCAAATCAAAACCACACTGAGATACCACCTTACACCAGTTAGAATGGCAAAAATGGACAGGGAAAGAAACAACAAATGTTGGAGAGGTTGTGGAGAGAGGGGAACCCTCTTCCACTGTTGGTGGGAATGCAAGTTGGTACAGCCACTTTGGAAAACAGTGTGGAGGTCCCTCAAAAATTTAAAAATAGAGCTACACTATGACCCAGCAATCGCACTTCTGGGTATTTACCCCAAAGACACAGATGTAGTGAAAAGAAGGGCCATATGCACCTCAATGTTCATAGCAGCAATGTCCGCAATAGCCAAACTGTGGAAAGAGCCGAGATGCCCTTCAACAGATGAATGGATAAAGAAGATGTGGTCCATATAGACAATGGAATATTACTCAGCCGTCAGAAAAGATGAATACCCAACCTTTACATCAGCATGGATGGGGCTGGAGGAGATTATGCTAAGTGAAATAAGTCAAGCAGAGAAAGTCAATTATCATATGGTTTCATTTATTTGTGGAACATAATGGATAGAATGGAGGACATTAGGAGAAGGAAGGGAAAAATGGGGGCGGGGAATTGGAGGGAGAGATGAACCATGAGAGACTATGGACTCTGGGAAACAAACAGGGTTTTAGAGGGGAGAGGGGAGGGCGGATTGGTTAGCCCGGTGATGGGTATTAAGGAGGGCACGTACTGCATGAAGCACTGGGTGTTATACGAAAACAATGCATCATGGATCACCATATCAAAAACCCATGATGTACTGTATGGTGACTAACATAACATAATAAAATTTAAAAAAAAAAGAAAATATCATAAATTGAAATGCATTCAATACACTAACCTACCAAGCATCACAGCTAAGCCTGGCCTACCTTAAATGTGTTCATCTACAGTTGGGCAAAAACATCTAACAATGCCTATTTTATAATATCTCATGCAATTCATTGACTACTGTGCTGGAAGTGACAAACAGAAGGGCCGTGTGTGTGCAGAACAACTCTCAGTCTGCCAGTTGCTGACCCGCATAACCGCTGGCTGACTGACAGCACCCCTCCACTGCTCAGCACAACAAGCAAATATCTGCATATCACTGGCGCAGGAAGACATCCAAATTCCAAGTTCCAAGCATGGTTTCTACTGAGTTCTGATCACTTTCACACCATCTTAAGGTTGAAAAATCGTAAGTCAAGCTATCGTTAAGTCAAGGACTTCCTATGCTCGTTCAATCATTCCTTAAGTTTCATATGTCCCTACCATGGGCCATAGGTGCCAAGCCTTGAGGCACCAGGACTAATAACCAGGCTCTGGACTGCACAGAGCTCAAACTCTAGCCAAGGAAACAGAGCAACAGTTAACAACACTCCTCCATTCTTCCCAGGGAATGGGTGGTAAAACCCTACTCATTCTTCAACATTTAGGACACTTTTTTTTTCATTTCCTATGCCGCCTTCCCAGCCTTCTCCAGTAAAAAAAAAAAAAAAAAATCAGGTCCTCTCCAATTATATATACATATATACATTTGCTACAACCCTGTAACCCTCACCTCCATCAAGATATATAAGGTTTCATTAGCTCAAAAGATGCTCTTCCTTCTAGGGTGACCACCTGTTTGGGTTTGCCCAGCACTGAGGGTTCTCCCAGGGCAAGGGCATTTCAGAGCTAAAACCTGGGAGGTCACACGTGCACAGGGACAGTCAGCAACCTGATCCCTGAGAGTCAATTCCTGCCCTGCCCCACCTCAACCTACAGCCCACCGCACTTCAGACTTTTTCTCCTGTTCTTCTAGAAACTGATATAAATGAAGTCATACAGTAATCAGCATCACGATTTTGAGCTTATTCGGTGTTGCCGCACATCCCAGTAGTTCGTTTTATTTGAGGGATATTCCTCTGCACGGATATACCGCATTTTGTTTATCCATTCCCCTGCTGATGGGCATTTCAGTAGTTTCCAGTTTGGGGTTATTACAAAGAAAGCTGTTATGAAAATTCTTGCAGGAATCTTTCCGTGAATACAAACGCTTATCTCACTTGAGTAAACACCTGCGAGGTCACTGGGTAGGTAGACGTCACACTGGGCGAGTAACGGCCTGACGGTGCGTGTACCGTGTTAAACTCCTGTAATTTTTGAAGGCTCCTGCTATTTCATGTTCTTGCCAGCATTTGATCTTGTCAGTCTTAAGTTTGGCAGCACGAGAGGGTAGACAGTGGCATCTAATTGTGGTTTTAATTTGCACTTCCCTAATGATGAGTGATGCTGAGTACTTTCAGGTGAGTGTGGGCCATCTGTACACCTTCCTTTGTGAATATCTGTTCAAATCTTCTGCCCATTTTTTGATTGCCTCTTAGTGTTTATTTTTAAAGACTTCACTATATATGTCAGATATAAGACTTCCATTGCACACATATGTAACACACATTTTCTCCCAGCATGCAGCCTGCCTTTTGATGAGGTGAAGTTTTTTATTTTGTTAAAATCCATTTTAGCAACTTTCTGATTTACGGTTAGTAGTTTCTGATCCCATCTGAGGAATCTTTGCACCAAAGTTACAAAGATACTTTGTTACTTTATCTTTGAAAAGGTTTATAAAATTTTTTCATTTAGGTCTAGAATCTATCTCAAATGAGTTTTTGTGTGTGCTGTGATCTATGGGTGAGTTATTTTTTTCCCCACATATGTACCCAGTTCTTCCAGCACCATTTGTTGAAAAACGTTTTCATTCCACATAAAGTTCTTTTCATACCTTCTTAAAAATAAATTGATCAGGGGCACCTGGGTGGCACAGTCAGTTAAGTGTCTGACTCTTGCTTTTCGCTCAGGTCCTGATCTCAGGGTCATGAGATCAAGGCCCAGGACGGGCTCCACGTTCAGCATGGAATCTGCTTAAATTTCTCCTTCTCCCTCTGCCCCTCCCTCCTGTGTTCTCTCTCTCCCAAATAAATAAATCTTTAAACAAAATCATTTGATCATATATGAGAAAGTCTATTTCTAGACTATTATGAGCCATCAATCCCTTTGTCTATCTTTCTAACAATAGCACTCGTTTAATTACTGTAACTTTATATTAAGTCTTAAAATCATACCCTACACCCTCCAACTTCTTTTGTCAAGACATGTGTCTAGTCCATTGGCGATAGCCTGTTCCATTTTGAAATAATTTCTAAAACAACTTGTCAATTGCACTCAAAAAAAAAAAAATCCTGCTGGGATTTTCATTGGAATTGCACTGAATTTATAATCCAGTGTGGGAAAACTGGTATCTCAGCAATAATTGATTCTTCCAATCAACAAGCAAGGTATACCTCTCCAATTTTTTAAGTGCTAATTTCCCTGGCCTGTGCTTTGTCATTTTCAGGGTAGAGATCATATGTAAAAAGATCTATCCCTTAAGTGTTATATGATTTTTATTACAATATAAATATTTTCAAAATTTCATTTTCAAATTAATTGCTAGTATTTAAAACTATAATTGATTTCTGAATATAATATGGATCATCCTATAATCTTACTAACTTGACTTATTAGTTCTAATAATCTCTAATAATCTCTTGGCACAGTAGATCTCATGGTAGATATTTATGTACTTGATCACATGTATCATGCAAACACATGAATAATAACTATACTTCATTTCCAATTTTTATAGCTTTCATTCTTTTCTCATCTCATTGCTCTGATTAGGTAGAACTGGCAGAAAAGTAATGAATATACTGGCAAGAGCAAACATACTCACCTTGACTGATCCTAAGCTTAGAGAAAAAGTGCTCAGCCTTTCATAATTAAGTACAATGTTAACTATATAATTTTAGGGGTTTGTAGATGCCTTACACCAGGTTGCAGAAGTTCTCCAAGCCTTGTTTACAGTTTCTATCATAAGTGTTGAATTTTATCAGATGATTTTTTTCCCATCAACTGACATCTTATTTTTGTCCTTTATTCTGTTAGTATAGTAACTTCATGCACTGATTTTTCAATGTAGAACAATCTTGTGTTGCTGGATAAAACCCGAATTATACATATTGTGTTCCCTTTTTTATATTGCTGGATCTGATTTATTAATATTTGGTTCTGAATTTTTTCAATTATGCATACTGGTCACAATATTTACTTTCTCACAATGTCTCTCCCTGGATTTGGCATCAGGGTGCAGGCAGTGTCATAAAATGAGAACTGGAAGTATTCCCTCCCTTGTCTACTTCTGGAAGAATTTTTGTAGAAGTGGTATTATTTCTTTCTTAAAAGCTTGATGTATTTCATAGTGAAGCCATCTGAGCCTCAAGTTAGCTGTAATTAAGATTTTAAACTCTGATATGTGACTATCTCAGGGACTCTATTTCATCTCGTGTCAATTTTAGTAATTTTTGTCTTTCAACACACTTTTCATTTGTAAAGTTTATTGGAATACAATTTATCATAAAATACTTTTTATTATTCTTTTAATGTGTACAGGATCTGTAGTGATTCATTCACAGTATTAGTAAATGTGCTTTCTCTTTTAAACTCTGATTGTCCTGGCTAAGGCTTTATTAATTTATTAATCTTTCCAAAGAATCAACTTTTGGTTGCATTGACTTTACATATTATTTTTTCATTTTCTATTTCAATGATCACTACCCTTTACTATTTTTTGAACCATTCAACTTTTCTAACATAAACATTTAGCATCCTATATATCAGCTGGAATTATTTACTAGAACTGTGCATGTTTCCTATATTTGTACTAGTTTCCTGTCTGCTTGTTCTATCAAATACCAAGATACATGTGTTAAAATATTCAACTATAATTGTGGCATTTTCCATTTCTCCCTGAGATGTCAGTTTTATTTTGAAGTTATGTTGTTAGGTACATTTGAGTTTAGGCTTTCCTATGTATTCTTGATGATGTGACCATTCTATCAATATAAATTATCCTATCTCTTTTTCTCCTCAAAGTCTATTTGTTTGATATTAATATACCCACACCAACTTTCTTATGATTACTGTTTGAATGGCATATATTTCCCCTCATCTTTGTGCTTTTCAACTGTACATAACTGTTTCTGGGAGTGAACATGTTAATTGACTCTAGTTTTTTTTTAATACAGTCTGACAACTTCCACTTTTAAATAGTCTTTAGTCCATTTACATTTAATGTAATTCTTGGTACACTGGATTTAAGTCTACCACGTTGCTATCTGTTTCCTATTTGATTGTATGTTCCTAGTTCTTTACTCCTTTCTTGCCACCTCTTCCCCACTTTTCAGTTTAAGTATTTTTTAGTAACCCACTTTTGCTCTTCTGGCTATCTTTAACTTATGATGTGGTTGAAGCTAGAATGTGGTAACACATAACATGTAAGAACTACCATTTCTCCTCTACTCCATTTCCCTTCCATTTCTCTGTGCTATTTCCTATTGCGTATTTCACTTCTATATAGGATATGCACTACAAAATTAAATGCTCTTATTTTTTCTTTAAATAGTCAATAGTCTTCTAAAGAAATTAAGCAAGGGGAAGAATCTCTGATATTTATTCACTTGCTATTTCTATTTTTGGGATTCAACATTCCTTAATATAGACCCATGTTTCCATTTGGTATTATTCCTGCCTGATGAGCTTTTATCAGGCTGATAAAACACAAGGATTATGCTCTATCCATCTCTTACCCCACTGAGTCCTTTATATAACATGTGAAACACTGGAGGTATTGATTTTAAGAATAAATGAAACATTGAAGGTGCTGGTTTAAAGGTTTACAGTCTGGTAAGTACTTTATTAGAAGTATAGAAACCCAAAGAAGCACCAACCCACTCCATATAGTCATATTCAGGAAAATTTTACAAAAATGGTGACATAGATCGTCAATGCCAACAAACATTTCCCAAAAGGTTAAGTAAATGAATGACAGTTTAAGAAGAGTTTTAGAAAAAGATGTATGCAAAGGCACATTGCAGGAAACTGTCTTGACATACCCAGTGAGAATCTCCACTTGATGTGTGGAGAACTGGGGGGCAAATGGAACTGGGGGCTCAAGAGAAAGGTCTAGGTCAAATCTTTAAGTACCCTGAATATCACAGTAGGGACCTCGAACTTTATCTCCTAAGTACTGGGAAAGTCTTTAAGCCAGACAGTGACGTGGGAACATCTGTATTTACAGGATAATGCAGGAGCAAACCTGGAGGTAGGGGGACCACAAAGGCAACTACTCGTAGAGTCCCAAGGAAAAGGAACCAAGATGTGCAGTGGAATGGAGAGGGTGATCAGGAGACATTTCAGAGGCTCAATCCACAGGATCTGGGGAGGATTAGGCTTAGCAGGGGTGGAAAGGGAGGATTAGAAGAAATCCAATCTCCATCCCAAGAGCAGGAAGAAGACCATGCAAGCCAACAGAAAAGAGAGCAGGGTCAATGGGTGGGGAATTCGGGAGCCAAGCAGCACTTGCGCTAACCACCGACTCTTCCAAGTGTGTGTTTGCTCCATTCCACACAGTAGCATTTTTCTCATCTTAAATTGTCATTTAGAGCAGCAGGGGTCGTGACGTGCAAACCGGCTATCAAAAGCGGGGAACAAACGCAACTCAGTGACAACCTGTGCTGCTTCCAAGAACTATTTATATGAGCACTGGCAGCAGGCGATGCGGGGATGAGAAGGAAACACGGCAGGTACATCATGGAGCAGCCCGAATGCACAGGAAGGGCCTGAAACACGGGAACAGCGAACAGCGTCTGGCAGCAGTCCTGGCCACGGCTCCCCCGGGGCCAAGCGCTTTGATGGTTTATACAACAAACTCAAAACAGAGGCAAGCCTTGGCAAGAAAGACTATTACTCCGTGGACTGAAAAAGTGACAGATGATGAAATGTGATGCTAAAAAGCCCAAGCTAAGCCATTAATTCTTGTGAAGCCATTCTCTGATGGCTGGGAAGAAAAATAGTCTTTCCTATAAACTAAAACTACACTTATTATTTGGGGCTGTATCACTTTAAAGGGAGTTTTATATCAACTTTAACATGGGCAGCACCAACCGTCTATTTTACACCGTGGAGTACAGAATCCTTTGTGGGTTTGTGGAGAGGAAGGGGATGCTGCACGTGATGCTCTTCCCCCAGTTCAAGGCCACAGAGGTGCCCGTCACCACTGCCACTTAACTCTACTAAGAATAAACATCACTATCCCACTGCATCCTGCACCCATAGGTAAGGCACAACGGGACATGAAGACAGTCAAGTACTCAGTGCTAATCAGTACCTGTTTTCTGCAGGCTGCTGGCCGCTGGGGCAGGGGTCTGAGTGGCAGAGGGTCTCCAGTGGGCAGGAACATCACCCACCACGTTCAGACCGCACCACTCCCAGCTCACCCTAGGTCAAAGTTTCAGATGGGAAATGGTCATTCTCCCGCCTTAGAGAAGAATACCTCTAGGACCTCTGGCCACTTCTGGGTTTGAGGTAGACACAATGTCTGATTTCTCTCCCCCTGATGGAAGACAAGACCTGGAGAAGTAACTAGGAGGAAAATTTCTGTCCAAGAAGGGCTCTCTGGCAGAAACAGGCCAGTGCTCCAGACGGCTGGGACCTCCACGAACGGAGGTGCCTAGATGCTGGACAGCCTGGAGGGGCACACAGTTTTCCTGGGATGCTAGCAGTGACACAGAAAAAGACGTAGGACTCCCCCAGGAGTGCCCGGACACGGGGCTAGCGGCCGAACCCCCTACCAACAGGAGAGCTGAACCAGACTGAAGCCAGGACCAGGCTCAGGGCACTGCATGGAAAACGTGTCCTATACAATGATGACCACAAACAAGCATGTTGCAACGTTAACATCACGGTTATGCCACCTGAGAAGGTGTAAAGCCCATCCACTCACAACTAACTGAAAAAAGCGATTCTGTATAATGCCTGTTTTTCTGATGCAGAACCTAAGTCTCAGGGAAGCTAAGCAACTTGGCACAGTGGTTTGGATTTGACTAGAGGTGGGACAAAGAGGAACACGGAGGTCAGAATTCCAAACGCAGTGCTGCGGGACTCTAGAAAAAGGCCATGACAGAACAGAGATCGGTTTACCTGGTTGCCGGCAGAGTACTGACTCGGGTGAAGAATACAGATGGCTCGGCTTCCACGTGCAGCCCCAGGGAGAGGTTCCTATAGTACCCTTCAACGTGGCCCGGACCTCCAGAGTATTTGAAATTCAGGATAGCTTCCAGGGTCTGAAATGATGAAAAAACGGTAAGTTAACAATCCTGAAGTTGATCAGCATTCTTCCAGAAGGCAGGCCTCACTTAGGTAAGGCTGAAGAGAACCCCAACTGGGCAACTCCAACACCTGGCACGCACCTGCACCATCTTTCCTATGATGCCCCCTGTGTGTCTGCACTTACAATGCCCAGCCCAGACATGCACATGGAAAAAGGCTCCAAAATCCTTCTGTGGCTTATAGAGCATTTTAGAGAGGAAAACACATTTCCATCAGCATCACTTAAACACAGAGATGAGGGGGTGGGGAGGGGATGACCCTTCTCTCGGAGGTAGCACCTGGCTCCCCGGCCGGAGGTCAGTAAAGCTGACGAGCTACAAACTCATCAAGAGATGAGGTCACAGGGCAACTGTGGGGCCAGAAGGCCAAGGAGGTACAAGGCCCTTCTAGAAGGTAAGGTAGGGACACCGGTCAGCAAATGTAGAGCCAGCCACCACACAGGCCAGCAGAAAGGCATTAGCTCAAGGTCAATGAATTACTAAAGGCTGAGGAAGGGCTCTAATAACAGGGAAGACCCCCTGGGAGCCCAGACAAGAAGGAAGGCCCCACCCACTCTTCACCATGGACCTCCCTGGGGATACACACAAAGGACTGGCCAGGGTGCAGGACAGCAGAGGGGGCCTTCCGCGGTAGCACAGGCATGGAGGAGGGGGTCAGCAACCACTGAAGGAAGGGTATGAAACCAAAACCCCAGCCTCAACCCCACCCTCCCCTCTCATCCCCCCATCCAGACCCCTCTTTCTCCTCTGAAGCAAAACCCTAAGCCGCTGGAGGAGGGGCACCCAATGACAAGGGCACAAAGGCAGGGACAAATATCCATTCCCGTGGGGGGGCGGGGAGGGCAGAAGCTAGTCCCGAGCCAGAATCCCGTACCAGTGCGGTTAGAGGTCCCCCACCACCGAGCCGGGCTGGAAACCCACTCATCCACAACGCCCACCAGATACTAGGCAGAGATGGGCTGCTAGGTGAGGGAGGAGCAGGGAGGCCAAGGGAGCCCAACACAGAAGACCCAGGTGCACAGCGTGGGACAAGGACAGCAGAGAAGTCCCGTCTGCTCCTGCCACCAGCCCCAGTGGGGAAGGAACAAAGGTGTGGAAAGACCCCACCCATGTTGCTGGCATGCAGGGAGGGCTGAGGATGGAGGATGACCATTCTGGGAGAAACGCTTGGCACCTCAGTTCCCTCCCCCTCCCCCGCCCATACAAGACAACACCAGAGGAATTTGGAGCCTGTGGGGCACCCAGGTAACCATAGCAACAAGAAATCTCAAACCCAGCTCAACCCCTCACTAGAGTGACTCAACCTTCCACGTGAAGTCCTAACACAGGCATCAGCAAACTATGGCCCGTGAGCCAAATGTGGCCTGCAGCTGGTTTCACATGCCCCGAGAGCAGTTTTTACAGTTTTAAAAGGTTGTAAAACAACAACAGTGGAAAACAAAGAGCATACAACCCTGACCACTTGTGGCCGGCAAAACTGAAATATTTACCATATGGTTCTTTATGTAAAAAGCTTACTGATAAACTGTAAGAAGAAAACAGAAGTAGATCCTCGTGACCGTGGATGAGGGTGTGGTGTCACAGAGAGGACACCAAAAGCACCAGCAACAAGGGACAAGAGGCCAGTGTCATGGAAATCCAAGGAAGGCAGACCTTCGGGAAGACGGGCCAGAACGCCCCCTGCTGCAGCCAAGCTTGGAAAAAGGGGTGTGGGAAAGTACCCACGTCTGGCCAGCAGTTGACCGCGGGCGACGCTCGTGGAAGTCAGAGCTCACGGAGCCCAGAGAAACCAGAGAAATGGGTGGCACTGGCCACGGCCAACTGGGGCTTCAAAGCTGTGCGCTCCAGGTGGGGCCTAAGCATTGCGTCACCTGGTAAGAGCAAAGTGAGCACAGAAGGAGCCACCTGCCTTCCTCCCCACGTTCAAGAGCCAGTTATTTCGATAAACCTTCCTGGCAAGGCACAGTGTTTGGCCTCCGGTCCGTGCTTTCACTGACCTGTTTCCCCCTTCCAGGGGAAAGGCAGCCACAGCTACAGACTTTTTTAAAATGAAGAACACACCCTCTATGTGCACGTCTTCAGAGACAGGGCACCCCGAGGAGGACAATGACTTTCCCGAGAGACTCGAGACGTGCGGAGCAGGACGGTGCAGCAGTCGGGGAGCAGGTGCAGAGGCCAGGCTCAGTGTGGCCCACTGGCTCCCCGAGGTCCTGGGCACGCCTTCCATCCACTCTAAGCCCGCTTCTCCACTGTGACACAGGGGCAAGAATGAGCACCTAGCTCAGCGCAGATTCGCTGAGAAAATGCAGCAGCAGAGCAAGTAGACACTCACTGAGAAGAATTCCTTTCTCCCTCTGACCTCGCCATCTGATACCTGGAGGCAACATGACTTAAAATGGGAAGAAACCGGAAATGGATTTCAGTGCTGTTTCTACCCCATTTTTTATCACAGTAAGATATATAAAATAAAATTTGCCATTTCGACCATTTTTAAATGTACTGTTGGGTGGCATGACATACATCCGCAGAGTTGTGCAATCATCACCACCCTCCATCCGTAGGCAGAGCTTTTTCACTTTCCCAAACTGAAACTCTGTCCCCATTAAACACTAACCCCCTGCTGCCCTCCCCCAGGCCTGGATACCACCGTGCTCTTTCTGTCTCTATGAATTAGAGGGCTCTCGGAACCTCCTGTAAAAAGAGTCCTAGCTTTTGTCCTTTGGGGACTGGTTTATTTTACTCAGCTTCATGTCTTCAAGGGTCGTACATGGTGGAACAGGTGTCAGAACGTCCATTTTAAAGCTGGAGCTAAACACTCCACTGCACGCACAGGCCACATTTTATCTATCTGTTGAGGGACACTTGGGTTTCTTCGACCTTTCAGCTATTGTGAATAACACTGCCATGAGCATGGGTAGACACACAGCGGTCCTGAGATGGTGCTTTCAGTCCTTAGGGTACTCATTTCTTTATATATTTGTTTTAGGGATTACCATGCCATTTTCCATGGTTGCGAGATCATCTTATGTTCCCACTGACAGAGCCAGAAAATATCAGTTCCAATTTCTCCACATCCTTGTCAACATCTGTTATTTCCTGTTTCATAGGTTTGTTTGTTTTTTATAATAGCCCTCCTAACAGGTGTGAAGTGGTATCTCTTTTTGGTTTTGATTTGCATTTTCCTAATGACTAGTGATACTGAGCATCTTTTCATGTGCTTACTGGCCCTTTATTATTGTTTTTGGAGAAATGCCTGTTCAAGCTTTTGAGTCATTTTAAAAGCTCACTTCCCACACCTCTTCTTCAAGGTCTTTCACACCTAGAAGCTTATAGGTTCCCTTCAACTTCTGTACCACCAGGAATGTCTTCACTGTGCCTAAATGCGATATAAAGCCACACCAGATCCAAGAGGACATCTACACTTCCTCACTTAAAAAGGGCTCAAGAAAATATTCAAGAAAACAAACATTCTGAATAATGGCCTTGAAATGCCCAAACCTATGAAGTAACACAAATGTCACACGGACTTTGTTTTTTTTAAGGTAAACTAAAAGTCCAGGGAGTGATGTAGTAGAAATCACCTAGGAAGGCAGCAAAAAATTCCTGGGGATACATAACAATCAAGTACTACATAACAAAGAAGAAATAGTCTGTGTTTCTATTTTCTTGGGATTGGCTATGTCTTTTGCTCTGTAAAGAACCAAGGAAAAGATAGGATTACAGGGAAAATAATTTATAAAAATCAAGCAAATTAAAGATTTTGTGGGGGCACCTGGCTCAGATGGTTAAGCGTCTGCCTTCAGCTCAGGTCATGATCTCAGGGTCCTGGGATCGAGTCTCGCATCGGGCTCCCTCCTTGGCGGGGAGCCTGCTTCTCCCTCTCCCACTCCCCCTGCTTGTGTTCCTGCTCTCGCTGTCTCTCTCTCTGTCAAATAAATAAATAAAATCTTAAAAAAAAAAAAGATTTTGTGAAATTATTGAGTATTACTGCCTTCCTTTCTTAAAAAACAAACAAAAAACCTCTCCTTGGCTCTATAAAATTAGAATATTTTAATAAAAACAGAAAGTGGGTCGGTAAGGTAAAAGACATAGGATGCTCCAACTTTTTTTTCAATCACAAAATAATGAGAAGCAATGTGCTACTCTACCCTAAGACTTCCCCTTCTCAGAGTATGCTGCAGTCCTTACTTGGAAAAAATACTATTACAGAAATCAGTAATGGGCAAGGAACTGAAGAAAAAAAGTTTCTAGGCATACAACTTATTATTTGAGCTAAAATAAAAGGTCTTTCAGTGGTTACCTTTTATTGTGCACCTACTAGGTACCAAATACCATGATAAGTCATCTACACACACACTGACTCTAATGTTCTTAAGAGTCCTACAAGGAAAGTCCTGTTTGCATAACCAACTGAGCCACCCAGGCGCCCGCCCTGTTTGCATAAACAAGGCTCAGAGCTGTTACATGACTGGTCCAGGCCACACACCCAGGAAGCAGCACATCCAGGATTTAAATGCAGAGCCACATGGCTGCACAGCCCGCTCTCTTGCCATTTTTGCAAACTACTCAGAAGAGCATTCATTCATCCATCTACCCACTCACTCACTGACCCTGAACAAATGTCTACTATGTGTAAAGGATAATGGCAGAAGGCATGATGCCACCTACAGGGACTCAAGTCTAGCTAAAGACACAAGCCAGAGACATCTTTAGATAAACTGTTATATGTTACAGAGAAGTATCCTAGGATATATGGAGATACCAAAGACTATTACACCTGGAAGGCCAGGAGTTGGATAAGAAGGAACAACATCTCAGCAAGAAAGGCAGAATTAGGCAACTGTTAAATTGAAAATGGATAAACAGAGAAAAATAAAGTCTAGTTCTTGAAAATATCAATAAATATGACAATCTTCTAAGGTAGTCTGATCAAAAAAAGAAGAAACTAATTACCAATATCAAAAATGAAAATGAATGTCAGCAGGGATCCTACACACATTCAAAGGATAATAAAATAGCGCAAACAATTTAGTGCCAATAGATTCAACTTGAATAAACACATCACCAAACGGAACCAGGAAAAAATAGAAAACCTGAGAGCCTCATGTCAACTGAAGACACTGGATTCACAACTGAAAACAGCCCTCCTAAAGGAAGCCAAGGCCAGGTGGTTTCCCCGCTGAATTCTATCAAAACCTCAGGTTAGAGACAATACCAGTTTTATACAAACACCTTCAGAAAATAGAGGAAACGTCTCCCTTTGTTTTATGAGGGCAGTCTTACCCAAATACTAAAATAACACACAGTATACATGGAAAGAAAACCACAGATCTATATCCATCATGAATTTAGATGTAAAAAATCCTAAATTCAGTAACAGATAAGATGAAAAACACATCATGACCAAGTAAGTTTATCTCAACAATGCAAGGTTGGTATAACACCAGAAAATCAGTTAACTTTCATTCACAATATTGAGACTATTACTAGACAATAAAGAAAAGCCACATGATCATCTCAATAGCATCAGAAAACACAGTTGACAGAGTTCAAAACCCACTTAAGATTTTTTTTAAAAAATCTCCACAAACTAGGCATAGAAAGGAATATCCTCAATCTTCAAAGTGCACCCATGAAAAACTTTTGCAGTTTAAAACCACATATCATGGTAAACTAAATGTTCAGATTTTAATCTGGATTAAGGCAAGGACATAGCTGTCATTACTCCTATCAACATTGTACTTGAGATCCTAGCAAGTTCAATAAGGTAAGAAAAAGAAATTAAAGGCATACATGCCAGAAAGGAAGTAAAACGGTCTGTTCACAGACAACATTATCATGTACCAAAAAAAACCAAAATCTTATAAGGAATCTGCTAGAACTCTCAGAAATTGCTGGTGTTAATATAAAATAGCACAATCACTTTAGAAAACAACTAGTCAGAATTCCTTACAAACTTAAAAAATTAACATATTATTCAGCAATAAAACTCCTACCAAGAAAAATAAAAAGACCTATCCACACAAAAGCATGTATGTAAATATCCATGGAAATTTTATTCATAATAATCCCAAACTGGAAATAACCTCAATGTCCAAGAAGAGGTAGGTGACTAGATTAATTGTAGTACACCCATAAAATGGAATACTACTCAGCAACAAAATGGAACAAACTACTGATACACACAACATGCAAGAATCTTAAAAACATTATTCTAAGTGAAAAAGGCAGTATGCTATACTACATGCTTGCATGTATAGGAGATGCTGGAAAAGGTTAGTCTTTAGCGACAAAAAGCAGATCAGTAGTTGCCTGGGGTTGGGGCAAGAAAGGATTGACTATAACGGGGTCAGGGAAACTTTTGGGGGTAATGAGAATATTTTACATCGTGGTGGTGGTGGTGGTGGTGGTGGTTACATGGGATATACATCTGTCAAAATTCGTCAAACTGTACAGTTCATGTGGCTGCATTTTATAGAAAGCAATTTATACTCAAACTTGGTTTCTGACCATTTATAGGCACACAATCACTTGCAAACATTAAAAGACTCCAAGTAACAGTGTGGGCCACACTGATGGGGGACTGCTCATGTCTCAGTACAAACATGCTACGTCAGGATTCCCAGGTTCTACAGCAAAAACCATCCAGTGAAATTATGATTTATCACAATTAAAACTTCACATGATCTGGGAAAAGTCATATCCTTCCTCTAGTTCCCCATATCTTCATCTGTAAAATCAGAGTTGTGCCTGATACTACCTAAGGTTCTTACCAGTTCCTAAATAAACTATTATTATTCATTCTGTATTACTGTTTCATGATTTCTAATCTAAATAAGGCTCTTGCCAGAGAGAAACCATCACCCTGTACAGTATCCTAATTTATATGTCTAAGATATAGATCTCTAATTTTTAAAAACCCTAATTGGACCTGTCACCACAGATTTCCTTCTGCTCTATTTCTGTGATAGGACATAAGATTAATAGCTGTGATATGATCCACTTAATAAGTCAAACATTCAGGACCAGAGGTCCCAGCTGGGGTTCATTCCCAAGAGACCAGACCTACGGTTTACTTAAGGTCAATGAAACATACAAATGAAAGCCATACCATTACTTTCCAGTTAATTAGCACTTTTCAGCCAAAGTCTTTCTTCAGTGTTAATTATGCCTTAAAGACGCCAAGTGACTACAAATTAAATGGTACATCCCCAATAATGCAGGAATGGACAATAAGCAACACCAGCCATCAAAATGGCTCGTACTCAAGGGGCACAGCAGTCCCTCGGTGGCTGAGATGGGTTGGGACACCAGGTTCACATGGAGGGGGATGTGGCTGGGACCATTAAAAGACCAAGTCAGAAATCTGATTTTGGGGAACAAGAAAAGCAGCCATTTTCACATCTTTTTTTGTGAAGTGTATGTTGATATCATTTGACCTTTTTTATTAAATTGACCTATAGTCCTTTTTCTTCTAGACTTATAGGTTTTATATATTAAGGGAATTACTCCTTGCCTGTGATATAAATCACAAATATTTTTCAAAGTTGGACACTGTCTTTGGCACTGTTTATGTGCCTTGCAGAAATGGTTACCATTCTTCTAGTTAATGCATCAATCTTTTACAACTCTTGGACTTTTTTTTTATGGTTCCTGCATCATGGTTGGAAACACCCTCCACTCTGAAGTTATAAAATCTAATTCTGTTTTCTTCTGCTACTTTAAAGTTTGTCTTTGAAACTTTTAACTTCAATATTATCTTAAATTGACAGAAAAGTTGAAAGTACAAAAAAATTCCCCATTACCTAATGCAAAAATTGTTCACATTTTATCCCATTGTTTTAGAATTCTCTGTCAAGTCTCTTTCATAAAATGTATAGATAAATATAAGATAATGTCTGTAAGGTTTCTCCTCTGTTTAGTTCCTATTTTCCCCTAGTAATCAATAAGTAATTTGTGTGGAGATGCTTTGAGAATTGGTAAATACCTTACTCATTAAATTTTCACCCACTAGCACAGCATCCACTGATAGTCTTCTAACATCATCATTCATTTCACATTTATTAGATGCCAATCTACTGTAAGAGATTTTTCTTCCCCATTTATTTGGTTAATATCCACATGGATTAACGGCTTCTTGTTCTATACAATGGGTTATAATCTGTTACGGTCATTACTCATGCTGACACGCAGACTATCCCCAGTCTGGCATCTGTTCGAGCTAGCTGCTGTGTCCTGTGACACGCCCTCATTGATCTTTAAGCAATTCCTTACTTTATGGAACAACAGGATGTTCTGGGATCATCTCATATTTTTCCTGCCCTGGAAACTAGCCATTTCTCTGAAGAAGACTGGATCATTTTTGTGGGGAATGATAACAAGAAATGGGTCCTAGATGTGCTCATTGCTACTAAGATGCTCTTGCTCTGAGGCTGAGGTGCACGCATATGCCTGTGCCTACATATGCACACACACATATGTGTTGATACCTATTTCTGTATCTATTTTTATATAGACACAGGTGTGTGTGTATATATATATATATATATATATATATATATATATATATATATGGATAATGATATAGAAATCTCCACAAACTGGGAGTTCATAGTGAAACCTCAAGTTCCAAACTTAGACAAGATTCATTTGAATCTCCCCCCTTTCCACATGTGTAACAACCTTCTCTAACTGTGAGAAATGGAGGTCCCATCATCCTCAATGTATTTACTCAACTGCTCACACATAAGATACACAGAAAGTGGTGTCGTAATTGCTAATACATACTATTACAAAGAGCAAATCTACCAACTGAGGTCTGATATTTGTTAGTACTTCCTTTTTGATGTAAGGTGAACCTTACATACAGGGAAAGTATACAGCCAAGTATACAATTAAGTTTTGATAAATATATTCCCCATGTAACTATCAGCCTAACAAAGATACAGAACACTTCCACCAACCAGGGAAGCTCCCCTGTGCCCCCTTCTAATCCAAGACAGACATTCTCATGGGCAACTACTTTTCTGAAAATTTTTACCACGGATTAGATTTGCCTTCCCTTGGATTTCACATAAATAGAATCATATCGTATGTTCTCTTTTATAGCTGGGTTCCCTTGTGCAACATGTCTTCCAGCTTCATCCACGTTATTGTGTAGATGGATACAGATCATGACAGATGCAGATATATATTTTTCATTGCTCAGTAGTATTCCATTGTAAAAATACACCACAATCTGCTTATCCATTCTCCAATTCATAGGCATTTGAGTTGTTCCCAAGTTGAGGATAATAAAAGTCAAACTGCTATTAAAAAAATTCTTGTGCAAGATTTTTGTGGGTATATATTTTCATTTCTCTTGGATAAACACTTAGGATTGAAAATGTTGGGTCATTATGACAGATGTATATTTGATTTAATAAGATCTACAGTTTTCCAAATTAGGTTTACCATTTTATACTCCCACTAACAACATAAGAGAGTTCCAGTTGCTCCACATCCTTGCCAACATTAGGTGTTGTCAATTTTTCTAAATTATGATTATTCTGGTAGATGTGTATCTCATTCTGGTATGAATTTATGTTTCCAGTTGGCTAGATCTTATTCATGTCCGGGTTGACAAGAGTGCATATGGAAAACATCTCCAATGAATAATCAACAAACACAGGATGCAAGTGGACGGACATCCAACCCTGGCTCATGTGTGCTGCTAGGTGAGCAGACTACAAAAAAAACAGGAACAACGCAGAACACACAGCAACTAGTTCAAGAGAGAGGTGGCCATCCTCATTCAAAAACACCCAGTATCAAGCATGACAGTGGCCTTGGGTAGGGTCAAGCAAAAACACTACGAAAGGAGAGAGAGATCCACAAAGTAGTCTTGGTAGGAAACAAAATGTGCCAGTATCTGCTCACTCTGTCAGATCCACGTAGCCAATTTCCACCTTCAGAGTCAAGTGAAAGGCACACCTCTCCTCCGTGGAGGCATGCAGTATCCTGCGGCCCCCCCACAGGACACAGCTCAGTGCTTCGGAATGGGCCTGCTCCCACCTCGACTGTGGTCCATAGAGACAGAACTCAAAGCATTCCAACATTAGGCTCTGGCACCTGGTACTCATGGAAAGCTGAGTACATCAGTGTGGAAGAGAGAAAGAGCTCAAATCCACATCTTAGAATCCTGGCCCCAAACCAAATGCACTATGAGATCTCATCCAACGTTAAATCTGTGACAAGTCTGTCTTTGATCTCATTAGCCCTGGCATCCTCCCTCACACTGCTGCACCTTCATTACGTCCCTAATAGCATTCTAGCCTTAGAGAGTGGAATCACAATCCCTCCACTGCCAGTGTATGCTGCTGCTCTAATAGGCACAGGGCCATGTGGTCTGTTAACCAAGGCTGAAAACGTGGAGTTCATTTACTCAAATGGTTGGAATGCAATTAGGGCTTTACTCAAGAGAGGTACAAGAATCAGAAAGTCTCAATTCACAGAGAAGGAAGGATACTTTTTTGTTAATGAGGACTAAGTAGCCAGGTTCTTATTTTGGGGAGCTGTAAGTATACCAGATAAACAGTGGGAGGGTCTCCCAGTATACTATGTACTTCCCTGAATGAGGTTTTTTTAAAAAAAAAAAAAATGTAACTATTATCCACTTTTTTATAGGTAAGGAAACTTAAACAGAATGATTTAATGTGCCCAACAGTTAAATAGTTAAAATACCAGCTATATTTAAATCCAAAACTTATGTTCCAGTCATTAAACCATGGAGTGTGTTCAACTTTTCCTTCCCTAATTTTCACTTCCATGTTTTGACAAAAGACTTAAGGATGTCTGTGCATATGGAAGGTTCATAGCAGAAGCTCACTGATCCACTCTCCTTAACAGAAAGCTACACTTTTATGCTATCATTCCAGCCACATCCCTAAGACCTGATGATGAAGGTCAGAGTACATGGATTGGGATGTGTTAGACACCTGCTCTATCCAGGGCTGCTCTGAACTCTGGAAAAGTGGACACAAGGTCCATCATTGATCTCTGCATTGACCTTTTCATTTAACAACTGCATGGTCTGCCCATTGAATATGATTCCACTCATCACAAATCTAAAAGGTCCATCTAGGTTGCAAACAGAAAATTTGTGATCAACAGATAACCCTGTATCCATCTTCCAGGAGCAGGAACCCACTAACATCAAAATCAAATGGAGTGATGCTAGCACTAAATATGTTGTGGAGTATGCAGCTATCTTGGAATGTGTGATACTCACCTCAAGAGTGGAACCAAAGGAGTTGCCATCTCTTCTTTCCCCTCCTGAGAAGGAGTTACAAAAAGCATGCAACTCCCTCAAGATTATCAGCAGTGCCTAATCTACCACCAGCTGCTTTCCACCCAAGCTCCCCTAGTCAAGATTACATGACAGTTATGGCATGGTGGAGAGACTCATGACCTCAGTGCATACCAACATTGCTTCCCAGAGGATGGGGTGACCCCTTTGACAAAGTGTAGCTTGATGGCCTTGCTCAGAACATCATGCCTGCATCCACTGACACTACCAAGGCCAGTGGTCAAGTGGCAAGGTCATCCCTGAGCTGAATGGGTACACACTGGCAAGGCCTTCTTTGTCCCCCTGCCAAACAGGTGTGAGGGATATGACCTACTGTCTAGAGGTGGCCAATTCTGATGACATCAAGAAGGTGGTGATGCAGAACTAAAGGAGTCCTTGGAAGGCATCCTGGCTATGAGGAAGCCCAGGACTCCGGAAACTACAATAAAGATATCCACTTAAAGGTAGAAATCTTTGATGCTAGGGCTGGATTACCTTCAATGGGTATCTTGTCAAGCCAATATCCAGCTATGAATTTGGCTACAACTACATGGTGTACCTCACAGTCCGTATGATCTTCAAGGATGACCAGCCCCAACAGCAGCAGAAGAAAATAAGCCCTCAGCCACTGGGATTCCCTGAGCCAGCTCCACTCCCCACACACTGGGCATCTCCCAGACAGTTTCCATCCCTGGGCCCTGAAAACGGGATATTAGGATCAAGACCATGGATATACCACACCCAGCAGGAAAAAAAAATACACACATGTATATATAGTGAAATGTCAAAATCACTAGAGTCCTGTGAAATGATGAGCTCTCACTCAGTACAGGTATTCCAACAGTGAGCAGCTAATGGAGCCACATGGCACAGCAAAGATGACCTCAGTAACCTCTCGAGCTCTTCCTCCTGACAACAAAAATTCAGTGATCTTAGCTACAAAAAGTCAGAATTAAAAAGCGTTCTTAGAAATAATCAAGTCAGCAACCTTGTTGTTTTGTTTTACCTGGAGAACCCAAGCTCCAGAAAGGAACAGACAACTGACCTGACCAAGGCCAAGGCTCATGTTCAAATCTGGCCCTTCCTATGACACTAACCCCGTTTGGAGGGGATGGAGAGAACCCTCCATTGGGCCCTTGCTCAAGGTGGTCCCATATAGAGAGGCCCCCAGGAGAGCAGTAATATCTCTTCCAGCTTCTTGTCAGGGAAGCAAAACAGAAAACATCTTAGAACAAGCTATATTGGAAGAGGAAGGGGTTGTAGACTAAAGTATGCATTCTTTATCAATCAGGAAAAAGAGATTATCCAGAAATCATTATTTGGTAAATATGGAACGTGTATTAGATGATGTCATGGCACCAACATCCTATTTCATGGGTGTGACAATGGTCCCACGGTTACTGAGGGAAAGCTCCCTGTTCTCAGGAGCCGGGGAAGACAACTGGAAGGGGAAACAACATCGAGTCTTCAGTTTACTTCCCAATGGTACTTTCGCTTACCCAGGAGGAGCAGGGGAAAGAGTATGCTTATTAATTGCACCATCCTTTCAACTTCATGTCTGAAATTTTTCAAAATAAAACACTCAAAAAAGTATTAACAAATCAAGGATTCTAGAGCCTGGACTCCAGAAATAAAGAAGAACCTGTGAACTATGTAACTACCCAACAGAGCACATACATGCTGGAAGGATGGTCCCAGGTGCTCCCTAGAACAGACTCCAACACCCTCAGGAAAGGCCTCGGCATGGCTATTCGTAAGTACTTCCCTTTGCCCGCTGAGATACCTGGGGCTCAGCCAGGCTTCAAGGACTCACCCCAGGCCCCAGGGTCCTAGAGGGTTCCGCTGGACTCTGAGCCCCAGGCCTGTGCTCTTGCCCCTGCGAGGCTGTCTCCTCCAGGGCACAGACCCTGCTGAGAGTGGTCAGTTGGGCAAGGGCCTGTTGCCAAAGCCGGATGAGGCTGCTCAGACCACAAGGCAGTGAGCGCAGCAAAGCCGCCCGTCTGAGAAGGCTTGCTTTCTCTGGAGCTGGGGCTGCTGCGGATCGAACTTATTTCTGCTGCTCTTCTCAGGGATTTAACAGCTCTTCCAGCCTGTGGCCTTGGCTTCTTTCCCACCCCAGAAAACTTTTCTTTAAACAGAAAACACAAACTTCCTGCCTGTTTGGCCAGCGGGGGCACTTCTAGGCCCTGCAAGCCGGGGGCCTCAATGAGCAACTACCTCTCTCTGGACCTTGGCCCTTTACCCCCAACAGTGGGAATCAACTTAACCACTGCTTTAGGGAATACCCTTCAGCTCAGCTGCACCAGAGGCCCCCACCTAGAGCCTCTCTCCTATCTCTCGGGTGGATGTCAGTTGTCTCCACTGTGGACTGAAGGTCGGGACAGAGAGAGAGGGGTTCCTGCAAGCAGCAGTGACAGCAAAACCCGGCACCTGCAGTTTCTTCTTCCACTCTATAAATTGCTCCCGTTTCTGAGATCCTACAGAACATCTCAACTTGGCCGACAGGAAAGGAAACTGCCTTTTAATGACCATCTATTACAAAACATCGATTCAGTTTTATTTATTCATCGTATGGTTTAAGCCTCAAAATCTGTCAGAGAAGAGCTCAGCCCCATTTGACAGGGGAGCCAAAGGAGGCTGAAGGAGGACTAGCTAGCATGTCCCAGACCACACCTCTGCAGAGAACCCTTATTTTCCGTTCTGGGGCTCCCACATGAAGGACTTGCCCGGAGTTGCCGCTCATCCTCTCCATGCACTAGCTCACAGAGAAGTCAGCAGGGTGCAGCCCACGGGGTAAAGAGACCAAGATCACAGCAGCCAGATACAACATGCCTGCAGCCCAGCCACCCTGAGGCCCAAGAGGTCAGCACCTCCGCCCCCAGCACACCTGCTGGTTGAAGCTCTGCCCTGGGGTCTCCATCCGCATCCCCTGGAGAACAGACTTAGGCTGCTGAGCCCCCCACCCATGTTTCTGATTTGCAGGTCAGGTAGGGCCTGAGAATTTTCATTTCTAGAAGATCCCAGGATGCTGAAGCTGCTGGTTCAGAGACCACACTCTGAGAACCACCACCTGGAGATGGGAGCTAAAGGCAACGTCCCTAACTGGAGAGATGCAGGGCAAGAACAGGTCCTGAGGGCTCCGCCTTCTCCCTCTCCCCTCCAGGGGCCCTGCCAGCCCGCCCCATGGGTGAGAACAGTAGTCCTCAGCTCTGCCTGTGATGACACAGACCCTCGAATTATGTGGAAGGCAGCGGTGAGCCCATCTGGCCGCAGGGAGGCCAGACCTCCAACCCAGCTTCTCCCAGTAGGTAAGCAGACCCTGCCACTCTCACCCCTGCCTCTCTGCTGTTCTCCACGCAGATCGTGCAGGCAAGGGCTCACTAAGCACCCTCTGGAACCCTGCCACCCACCTGAAGATAGCCAGGGTTGCCAGCCAAACACCCCCACCCCTTCCACTGTTCCTTGGTAGGCCAGCCGAGGGCCGCAGGCCTGGCCTCTCCAGCAGACATTTACTGAGCACGCACCCTGCGCCAGACACCGTGCTACCCAGCCCAGCTGGGAGAGTATAAGGAGAGGGTTCGGCTGTTCTGGAAGAGGCTGGAGAAGAGAGGAGACCAGGCTGAGCGGCTGTGATGTCTGAGCGCAGCTGAACGCAGGCAGGCGCTAGGGAGGGAAGATGGGAAACAGACTAGCGGAGGTCAACGGGACGGCCGGCAGGCCAGCCAGAGCGTGGCCCCAGCACCTTCAGGGCCAGGGAGGAGGGCTGAGCCACAGTAACAACAACACAACAACAAGGGCACGCGGGCCAGGACGTGTGGCGCCGTACCTGGACAACAACTCCCCAGACACCACCTTGGCCGCGGCCCCGCAGAGCCTCTCACGTGCCAATAGAGCAGCTGTGTCTCAGTCACCGGCACGACGAGTCCCAGCGCTCGTCAGCGATGGGATTCAGTCCCACATCTGTCCAGCTCTGAGGTCCTCGCCAGTGCAGACCCCCAGCACCAGTGTAAAAACAGGCGCGGTGACCCATTTAAACTTCGGGTCCCTCCCCCGGAGTCCTAGGCAAGGTGGCGCCCCCAGCGCCCCGGCTCGCGCACCGAGTCGGTGAATGAACAGAATACCTTCAGCATTGGTATTAAGGGCTTTCAGAGGATTATGGCTTCCTGGCCTCTGGGAGAATAAATTTGTATTATAAATGGAAACCTTATAGTCCTGCAGATGCTATTTTTAATGCACAGCTGTGTAAGAATATTACCCCTTGTGTGCTAAATATGCATTCCTAATTACACTCACCTAAGATGTATTCACTCAGAAGACTAAGAATAGCTAAATAATAAAAATTAGAGTAACATTCTCTGTCAGCTGAAAACAGTAAAGCCAAAGGTAAGCTAGGATTAGCGACTAGTAAGTCATCACAAAAAATCATTAGTATTAAAAACAAAAGATGCAGAATGTGGGCAGAGGACTTCACCCACAAAACAAGAGCCAAGTCGCCACCAAGGCACCGGACTCCCTGCTTCACGTGAGTCCTTGTCTCTCGTCACCCCATCACCAGCACAGATGCCAAGAAAAAGAAGGGAGGAGACAAGGCGTCTGAAGGGGGAGACTGATGGTCAGACGGCAGCTCTGCAGTTCACGGGCTGGGTGACCCAGGCAGATGGCATCACTGTGCCTTGGGCCCCTGTGTGCACGATGACAGTGTACCCGCCTGAGGGGCACGTGTGAGTATTCAACGAGGTTGCCAGTTAAACAGTCACAGGCTCCCGCCACTTCCACCTCACTGCCGAACAAAGACAGGCGCTCACAGACTTCTGGGGGACAAAACCCACGGTGTCCCAGGAGGAAGCCCCAACGTGGTGAGGAGCCCCAGACTGGTTATGTCCCTCACCTCATTCCTTCCACCGAACGGTCACTCGGAGTCAATACTGGTCTATTTAACCATGAAAAATGAAAAGCAGTTATCACCAAGACTACAATTCGAACTATTCTAACAGGGTTGACTGTCCACAGATCGGTCGTCCTTCTTAAAAGAACAGTGGAATTTTAACCAGAAGGAAAAGAAATCTGGGACTGGTTCTAGACAGGGTTTGTGGGGCTCACATGGATGACAAGCCCACATTCTACCTAAGGAGCACCTGCATAAGACGCTCCAGGTGCTGGAAGATGAGGCTAGAAAGACAGGGGTGGACGGCCTGAGAGGAACCCCCCCGACTCCTCACAGCCACTGGGCTCTTCTCTCCCTGATGCCTGCCCGGCCTTCCAGCCAAGCCCGCAGGGGGTTCTGTCACACCAGCTGCAAGGCCGGGGGGCGCAGCAGGAGCTCCTGCCGTCCACAGCCTTGGAGGGCCTTTCCAAGGTGCCTCCTGCAGAAACCAGTTGACAGAGGGTTTTCAGACGTCACACAGCACACGCCTGCCAAAAGGCACAGAGTCTGGGAGAGGCTCAGAGAATGATACTTGACCATTTACTTTCTAAAGAACGTAGGAATGAAGAACAGGAAGGTTTATTGTTCAATGCCCCCCTCATCCATTTCTAAGTTATAACTGCTTCTATAATAGCTCTAAGTTACAAGTGGTTTTTTTGAACCTTCATTCTGAGCTGCAAATGAAAAGCTGGGTTCAGGTCTGAGCTCCACCAGCAACAAGCCTGGTCAGAGTACTTCATGCTGTTCTCTGGACTCCAACTTCCTCATCTGTAAACCAGGGGAAATGTCCCTTATTCTGTAGGCTAATTGTGAAGAATAGAAATGTGTACAGAAAAAGCCAGGAAAGGTTCCCACCACATCTGAGGGCACTCTGTTCTCTGGCAGAACTGGCTGTGAAGAAGGACGCCTCTCTTCTGTGACTGGCTCAGCCCAGTGGCCTGCAAAGGAGGCCTGCAGCCCCCACATGGGCTTCCAGCCTCCCCCCTGCACGGCCTCGGGGGCAGGGCAAGCAGAGGCAGCCGATGAAGAGAGCTACTCGCATCCGAGGCTGTGGAGTCACACAGCCCGCGGAGGAGCACCCTCGCCCCTCAGCAGACGCGCCTTTCAGAAGCCATAGGTGCTCAATAAACCCAGCTCCGACCCACAGGGCAGGTCTCAGGTTTGAATGCACTGTCAAGAACCCAGGGTAGAGTAAGAGTCAAGAGGAAACGGGCCGTAAGTCATTTGCCGAGGCCCCGCTGCAGAGCTGGGGCGTGGTGGTCAGAGGTGACAGGCGGGTCACATCATGTCCAGATGCAGGAGAAAACCAGCGACTGCCGTGGGATAAAAGGAATGAGAAAACACACCGTTCATGACGGAAGAGGCATGGGTGGCTGGATGGGCTCCAACAGCATGGCTGACTTCCCCCCGTTTGCAAGGAGACAGCTCCTTGGTCTGTGTTGGAGAAATACACAGAGAACAACAGGGATGATGCTAACAGTCGCACTTTCCCGGCACCTGGCAGGAGACATGTTCGCACACTCCCGTATTAGCCCGTGATCCGGGCATCACACTCCAACCAGACCCCAGCGGGAACAATGGGACACACCCCCTGGCGGTGCACCTTGCAAAGGGACACCAGAGGGGAAGAGGTCAGGAACTCCGTTTCCTTGTGTGCTAACTGTCCAGATGGCCAAGAGAAGAAAAGACCAGGAGAAGGGGTCCCAAGCTGAGCTCCCAGGGAGGACGGGGGGTCACCCCAGGAATCAAAAGGCCATCAAGGGCCGGAAGCACATGACCAGCTATGGGAGACCCAGCCAAAGCCACAGGCCCCCAACCGGAATGCAGAACAAGGCCATGTATGGAGCCCTGGCCATACGAGCCAACTGCATCTTCTTAAATGATCCAGCAGGAGCTGAGCTTGAAGGCCCTCCCCGCAAGAAGCCCCTCTCGGGGCGCCTGGGTGGCTCAGTCGTTAAGCGTCTGCCTTCAGCTCAGGTCATGATCCCAGGGTCCTGGGATCGAGCCCCGCATTGGGCTCCCTGCTCGGCGGGAAGCCTGCTTCTCCCTCTGCCTCTGCCCCTGCCGTGTTCCCTCTCTCGCTGTGTCTCTCTCTGTCAAATAAATAAAATCTTAAAAAAAAAAAAAAAAAAAAGAAGCCCCTCTCATGACCCTCCTGGAGATAGACAGCGGTTTTCAGTGAGCTCTGCATGAACACCATGTGTCTCTGAGCAAAGCACCCGTCTCCCAGTCTAGCAGAGGCGGCCAAGCACCCCGACGTCCCAAGGTGGCACAGAGAACGTGTTCAGTGAACTGTCATGACTCAGGAGGGGACGAGGACACAGACAACTCTGCTGTCCACACAGGAGTGCTTTTACAGCTGTAGACACAACCTCACTAGGAGCCCTGCAAGAAATGCACTTTGACACTGTGGGCCCATCTCTGCGCAGCCCGTGGGGGGCCAGGCCGGAAGACCAGGAAACCAGCACTACTGACCATGGGCACTGGGCCCAGAGCCTGGTCTCACATGGCTGTCATATACCAGGTGTCCGCTCATCAAATTCTCACAGCTGCCCAGGAACTGCGGACCGAGGGCTCCACCTGACAGAGGAGAAGGCCAAGGTTCAGACAGGTTGCTATCTACAGCTCGGGTGTGGAGGGACAGAGTTTTCATGGATCTGTGGCCCAGGAGGAACATTCTGTCTACCTCCCGAGCTGTGCTCTCTCCACTGAACCACACCGCCCAGTGTCCCAACCACCCAGCACTGGGCACCACAAGCACAGGCCAGGGAAGCCATGCCCCATTGTGCAAAGCAACTCCCTAGCTGTCCCTCATATAGCCCTGCATCGGGGGCAGGAAGAGGCTGGTGTACAGAGGAGGGGACCGAGGCTTGTGAGCTGAAGTGACTCAGCCGAAGCCGCAAAGCCAGCCGAAGAGCAGAGTTGAGCGTGGAGGGAGCCTGGGGCCCACAGTGCCGCACGAGTGGCCGGGCTGGTGGGCACTTTTGCTGGGTCCTCAGCATCTGAGAAATCTGCACTCCTCTTATTCGGATCTCCCATCAATGAGTCTGTATCACCCTCTCTCTGAGGGCAGGAATCCGGTGTCAGTGATCTTTTGTAATCCCAGTGCATGGAACACAATCGGAATTCTAGAAGGTTTACCCAAAGGTAGAGACGAAGAGTGTGAGGCAGAAGGAAGGCAGACGTCCGATCTGCTCGCAAAGCCACCCCAGGCCACGCAGCATCCCCACCTATACTCCTGCCATTACAGAATTCGTCCCACCGCTTCCAGTTCACGCGAGGAGGGTTCTCACAGGACCACCACCCGACTTGCTCACTTCACAGACGTGGAAACTGAGGCTCCAATAGGTAAAGTAAGTTCCCTCTAAGTCACACAACCTGTGAAGGGCAGCACCACAAGTAAGGCGCAGGACTCGGGGCTGCTGGCCTGGAGTCTGTCCCAGTGCTCGAGGCTCCCAAGACTTTTGGCAAGAAGAGGCAGATCCTCTGACTTAAAAAAGGAAGTGCTCCCTTCCTGAGCTAAATGGAAAACTCAATGAGCTCCAAATCAGCCCTGCCATTTGCCTGAGGAAGTGGAGCTTGCAAAGGTTACTTGTCCTGCAAGCGGGCTCCTGTTCTCTTAATAGGGGCCCTGTGGACGGCCCACAGAACTGATGGCCCACGTGTGGCAAGAGACAGCCTCCAAGAAAGCTGACACTTCCAGTCAAGCCTGCCATCAAGCATGAAGATGAATGTGACGGTGCAGCCTTCAGAGACCACCAGATTATTTCTCCAGCAGCCCAAAGAGCAGGCGGAGGCTTCCTCATTATGCTTTCCTCCCTCTGCTCATCAATCTCTGAAAACGTCAGCTGGAAGAGGAGGACAAGGACTACTTCTTCCCCCACTGCCACAGCCGGGGGGTTGACCCAAGGCTGGACATGACAAAGGAACACTATCAGGGAGTTACCAGGCGTCTGTCAACACGCTGCATGCTTGGCAGCATGGAGGGTCTCCCACGGAACCCCCAAGGTAACTCTGAGATGGTAGCTCCGTCCCTCCTTGCGCGGATGGGAAAACCAGCGGCAGCGGCTCCTCCCCTCCACTGCCACCCAGTCCCAGCACCAGACGGGCACTGAGCCGGCAGTGGAAGCTACCTGCTCGACCTGTCGCGTGAAACCCACAACAACGGCTGTCAGCCCACGTGCGGAGCAGAGCAGGGGCGAGCGGCCTGCTGGCCGAGTGTACAGGGCACATACAGAGACCGGAGTCAGCAGCCAGGCCCCTCGACCCGAGGTCTACACCGCGTCAGCAGGGGGACTGGGCAGCAGGGACCTCCGTGTGTACACCAGGCGGTCATGCACGGGGTCAGCTCGGGCGTGACTCCCCGTGGTGCCCCGGGGAGTCCTAAAGATCAATGAAGAACTCCTCCGAGTAATAACGGGAGGTTCCCTTTAACGCTGTGGTGGGTCTGGCACAAACCATGCTCAGCAGGTGCTGTGGGTGCAGAGCAGGGGAGTCCAGGGCCTCCCATCAGGGAGTCAGGGAAGAAGGGGATGAACGTCTGTGAAAAGCCTACTATGTGCTAGACAAACATCCTGTCATATAATCCTCACAACAAACCTCCATTACAGATGAAGAAACTCTGACCTCTGGCCTCTGCTAGAGCTCAGATGTGTCTGAACACAAGCCTGGGCTCCTTGCACTCCGCTCCTGGGACGGCCTGCCAATCCCAACCCTCACCCCTGTACCTGCATTTGCCCACCCAGCCAGCCAGCTGGCCCCACCGTCCTCTGCCCCATGTGAAGGGGATTTGCCTCTGTTACTGCGGGACCACCTCCTCCTGTGCCCTCTGAGGCTCGTGGCCCCTCACTGGCTCTCCCAGGGACTCAAGCCACCTTCCCCAGTCCCCAGCACATTCTACCTGGGGCACAATGAATGCTCTAGAAATATGTGTGGAGGGGGAGGGAAAGGGGAAAGGAGGAGCGACAGGAGGGTGGGGGACAAAGGAAGTGATCGGTCACGAGCCTGGGGTCTCACCAGGAAACACTGGACAAGAGGAAACTACCAATAGCCCCAGGAAGGAAGAAACCGTGTCCACAATGCAGACTGCAGATGCGAGGTGGTCACAAAGCCCCCACGTGCTGCGGGGGAGGTGCCTATGTGCACCTCCTCTCTCACTGACAGGCTAGAAACCGTGAGAGCAGCCCCTGGTTGCTATTTTAGATCTTCAACTGGTGTGGACACAACCCCGTACACAGGGACTTGGGGCCACTCTGTACAAGATGCTAACGACAAGGATGTGCTCTGGTTCTCGACAGCTTCCTGAAGTGCATGAGGCATTAGGGACCAGTGGCAGCTAGCAGGAGAGTTCGGGTCAATCACTGCACACCCTTCCCTCCCTGCTCTCCCCACAAGACTTGAAGGAGCAGGTGGGCCTTTAAAAATGCAACCACAGAGCAGAGCGAGAGGCCCACGATCACTGTGTGACCTGCCTAGATGGACGGAGTAGCGGCTTCCAGCCTAGAGTCGGCACCCAGGGGTTCCTGGCGGCCCTCTGTGGCCCACAGTCAGTTTTCTCACAGTCTGCTCACCTCCCTCCCACCTGAGATTCAGTCTCCCTTTCCAGACCAGGGGGCGAGAAGGCATGGAAGCCGCACCAGCCAAGGCCTTCCAGAAGCAAAGGCTTGCCGGCTCCCACCCATCTGTACCCGAACAGTACAGTGTGGCTTTTTTTTTTTTTTTTTTTGCCTTTAAGAACATGAAACAGCATATTATCAAGAAAAGGGAAGCTGTATTCACCAGAGATTTATACCAAACGGCGTATAAAGGACATTTATAATTATTTAAAGGTAATTAATTAGGATGGTTCCTTCTCCTATAAGATAGAAATCACTTCATGGTCCTGAGATACTTCTGGGGAAGCATCTGCAGAGAAGACACTCAAGAAGAGCACACATTTAAACTCATTATTAGCAACTAAACATTTCTAATTCTCACATAAGAGCACAGCATAACTGTGTTTCCAATCCAAATGCATCAGCTGTGGTTCTTTCCATTGTAATCCAAGTATGAGAACCAGAAGAGGAGGGGAAGGTGTGGGTGCGGAGAGACACCCTTCTCCCCTGGCAGCTCTTCTCAGCACAAGGGATGGAGGAAGGCTGGCAGGGAAGCAAGGGGTCACCAGAGGGACGGGGCAGGCTCCGCGAAACACTGGGACTGCACGCACACCAGGTGAACAGCCCAGAGGTTTCAGGATGCTAACCCAAAATCACCATAGCAAATACAGAGCACGTGAAGGTATCTCAGCACACAGTATTGCTCCGGAGGGCGGCGGCTGGGGGACGTCCGAGAAAAGAAGGAAATGTAGGAAAACCTCTTCAAATGTGTGAAAAGTACAAGTCAAGCCTGAGCAAAATTTGCCCAATAAGTAATGGCAGTGAGGGATTCTAGCCCACAGAATAAAACCGAGATCCATGACCTCCTCCCGACAGTGAGTAGACGGAGCAGGGGCATCCCATTACTACAGAAGAGTCCCCACTGATGAAAGGAGGAGGGAGGGTGGAAATAGAAAAACTACCATTTGGCAAATCCTCCGTCACAACCACCGAAGGTGGAGGACTCTCCAGTGGGCGCACGCGCTGGTGAAGAGATGAGAAGCAACTAGCTACATGGTCTCCGCATGCCTCCCACCGCAGTTATTCATTGCAAAATGAAAACAAGTAACTTCTGAGCCATCTGACAGACCTCTCCTTAACCACACAATGAAGGTCGCCATCACCAGGAATGAGCCGGAAGGACACCACGTGCCTCGTGGCGAGCACACATCCCTCCTGCCGAAAATGCCTAGCCTCCCTTTCTTCACCAGCAAGTATCAGACAATCCCAAATTGAAGGGCATTCTAAAAAAAAAAACAACAAAAAAAAACAGGCCAGTCCTCTGCTTCTGTCAAGACCATGAAAGACAAAGTCAGAAGGCCTGTCCCAGACCGAAGGGGATGAAGGAGGCCAGGCCTGGTGCCTGACCAGTGACCGCCGGTAAAGGAAAAGTCCGGACAAACTGGAGTAAAGCCCATGGTCCTGCATCGAGGTTAATTCCCTGTTAATCATTCCACTGTGGGTACAGAAGACATTCGCATTTGGAGGAGCCAGCGGGAGGGCCGGCAGAAATTCAACTATTTTTGCCTCTTTTTTGTCCATCTGAAACTATTTCAAAATAGGTAAACAATTAAGATAAAAGTTATTTAAAAGTTACACAATTTTTCACGGCAAGCGAGGGACAGCCACAGCAGTAGGTAACATTTACTGAGCACTTGGTGGGGGACACCACGCTAACCACGGTTCCCAGATGTGCTCGTTCATGCTCACCCACAGTCATGGGCAGCATTCCCACTTTACAGATTCGGAAGCTGAGGCAGAGGGAGGGCTAAGGCTCTGCAGTAAGCGGCAGGTCACAGTGCAGGGGAGCGAGGAGGTCAGCCCCCAGCTAGCACGGCTGGTGCACACCAGCACCCCCCCCCCCCCCCCCAGCTAGGGGGGCTGGCGCACACCAGCGACCCTGCCCCCACCCCAGCTAGCGCGGCTGGTGCACACCAGTGCCCCCCTCCCCCCGCCCCCAGCTAGCGGGGCTGGCGCACACCAGCACTCCCACTAAGGAACCGTGAGCTCCGGCCTCTACAACTGCGCCCACTCGCTCCATCTGAGGCGCGAAGGACAGCCGTGCATGCGGCCATCGTGAAGGCTGGACTGTGACGGCACCGCCCTCAGGAAGGGAGCTCCGGGAGCACCTTCTCGGGCCAGGCGAGGCCCCAAGGCAGGCAGCAGAGACCAGAGAGGCCACTGGGAACAAAGACACGGGCCTCCAAGCAGAAGGCCTGAGCACCTGATGTCCCGCCTGTGGCCTGCCTGTGCCGTCTGGGCCAGCTAAGGGCCCCGCGCCTCTCGGCTGTCCCCCCCCAAGGGAATCGTGAAGGCCTCTTCCCTCCTGCCTGGGAGCACTGACGCTGGCTCACGTGCAGTGAGGAAGGGGACTAGAGAGAGGGGCGTTCGCTCCACTGTGACATGGGGCTCCCCTACACCCAGACTCCGAAAACGGAGGGCCCCAGGACCATGGAAAACATCAAGGCTGGGTCTGGGGCAAAGCAGAGCTGACAAGGACACCATCATTTGAGTGTTGGTGACACGACATCTACCATCCTGCGAGAAGTTTCCATTCACAAAGCTTCACAAGATGGTCATTCTATTTGCATTCCACAGAGAAAACAGAGACTTGAAAAGGTCAAGGCACCAAAGTCCCTGCCCCTGGAACTGGGAACCACCTCTGCCTGACCAAAGCCACTTCCGTCCCCATTTCACCTCACCTCTTCTAAAGACATGCACAACACCAGACTGCTGGCGTTCACATCTAGATCCCACCACTTAGCCTGAGAGAGCTCTCTTACAAAGAAAGCCTATCTTCCAAGCAGTTCCTTGAAATGCTCTTGGGTAACACTGTCACTTCACGCGGGAGGTTGGGGAAGAAAAAGCAAAGAAAAGCAAGCAGCACCGTTGCTTAAATGCAATGAGAAGACCTGCCCCAGAGGCGGCTGGCAGGACCCTGAGGGCACCCCCACCTGTCCACTATGTGGAGGCAGTGTGGGGGCAAGCTTCCCCACCTTTCTGGCCTCAGTTTCCCCTTGTGGAGAAGGGGGGTATAGTGCTGGTCCGGCAGTGTCCCATCAAAGGGGAGAGGCAAATGTGTGGGTGCGGCGGTGCTGGCCCAGCTCCCAGGAGAGCTCAGCATTCGCAGGCTGATGGGTGCGGGGCGGTGCGAGCATCGCCCCTGGATCTGCTGCCCTCGGCGGTGGCTCACCTCCCAGAGCGGCCACTGGACCAGAGAGTGGCCAGCACCAGACGTAAGCCTTTGTCTCTCCAAGCACATCGCATACAGGAAGCTCCCAGCAAATGTGACAGCTCCCAGGGCGTGACTGCTCCTAGTTTCGGGGATACTGTCCCCGGCTTGGCTGTAGAATCTTGGGTCAGCCCTTAAATGAGCTGAGATCACAATCAGTCAGTGAAGATGGAAAATTAATTTCCTTTCTCCTGCCACTTCTGAGACTCTTTAATATATAAGGTGCAGGGGTGGGGTGTGCTGTCACTTTGGCAGCTGGTTCCAAAATGCCCTCCCGGCCGCCGTTCTCAGGGCGTGGTGTCCACCCAAGAGCCTGTGAGTGAGAATCTAAACCCACTGAGGATGTCTCCTTGAAGCCCCTTCACTGCATCAGACGCCACCCTCATCTCTCCAAGCCCCATCACGGGCGTCCTCCACGACTCACCCGCTCCCGCAGCCTCTCCGGCTCTCCAGACACCTCGGGCGGGCAAGGAGATGCAGGGCCTGCCCCACCCGTCCCCCTGGTGCAGCAGAGACCACAGAGACGAGGCAGGAGGGGCCCTGGTGGCAACAGCCAGGATGGCAGTGGGTCACCATGAAGGCCTGGGGGCTGCACGACATGCCTTGTGGGCTTCTGGTCAGGCATAAAGAGTGACAGTTGGACAAGGAGTTCGGAGCTGAGATGGCAGGCAGAGGTCACGTTCAGAAGGGCCTCGTAGGCAGTAGCTCTCCAACTCTCCGACTCTGTTGCAGACCAAAACTCCTGCACAGGTAGTTGCTGTCATGGTCATTTTTTTAAAAATCCATGACAGTGAAATAATTTCTATACAACAGATTGAACTTGACACTTAAATAGGGACTGCGAGTTTTGACAATAAACTACGATTATGTAATTGACGCAGCAAAAAAGACAAAGCTTCCCCATCACCCCCCTAAAGCTCCTTCCTGCCCCTGTGCTGACAACTCACAGCCCCACATCCCCAGCAAAACGGACAACTGCGGGCTATCAGACGGGTCTGCTTATTCTAGAATTCACACACACATAACCACACGGTACGTACTTTCTGGGTCTGGCTTCGTGCATTCAGCCTAACGTCTTTTAAATCCCGCCCCCCAAGTTCCCGAGTGTGCCGTGATGCAGTCCTTGTTATGGGCCCGAGTAGGGTACAATCCCACCACTGCTGACTTGCCTCTTGCTTGACCCGGGTTATTTACAGTGTTCGGCTATTCCGAATAAAGTTGCAATGAACGTTCATCTGCAAGTCTTGTGTAGACCCAAGTTTTCGCTTCTCTTGGGTAAATGCCATGGCCTGGGACTGCCTCGTAGTGCAGGAGCTCTGCTTCACGTTAGAGGACTCTGCCCACAGCTCTCCCAAGTGGCTGCGGCACCACTCCGCACGGTCACCGGCCGCACACGTGTCCCAGCTTCCCCGCTCCTCGCGGGCCTCCCGGCGCACTGCGTGGGCAGCAGCGTCTCCTTCGGTTTTGAGTTTTCCTCCCTGAATCTCTACGGCCTTGGCCATCCTTCCACATGTGTGCTGGGCTTTCATATACCTGCTTTCGTTTGGTCAAATTTTTGCACACTTTCAGTTTGGGCTGTCTTACCATTGTTACAAAATCCCTTCGTATATTCTATGAACCATTCCAGTTATGTTTCCGGTAAAAGTTCCATCTTGTTCTTTTCCCTCCACTTCTGTATGTTTACATTTTCATTAAATCCTTGAGCACAAATCTAGTAACTGCCTCAGAGTCTGTGCATGCCAACGCCAGCCCCTACGTATCATTTCTGAGCCTGTTCTGAGGAGCCAAGCCCCACGTGACGGCCCCCGTGTCTCTGCTAGTCTGCACGACACCGCACACTCCACGGCACTGAAGCCTGACGTTGGTTTTGCCTGCCTGTTAACGTCCTTGTGCATCAGCGTGCTCAGTTCGAGGCTTGTTTTTCAGCTCTTTTAGGGTGAGTCCAGAGCAGCGTGGCCCCTAGAGTGGGGCTGGGCCTACTCCTGAGGGGTGACCCTCCGTGGTTCCTACCACAGAAGGCCACAGGGGCTCACGGAGGTCTCTGCACTGAGGCTGGGAAGAACATGCATGTTTCCCGGCCATGCGCATGAGAGCTCTTGGAATTGGCCAGCTCATGCTCACCTGTTAGCTCTTTTCCTGGCTTCCAGGGGTCTCTCTCTCCATGTACAGAGCTTAGGGTTCAGCGACGAGCTCAAGGTGAGCTCCACTTCCACTCCAGCTCAGCAGGACTCCAGGCTTTGCTCGAGTTCCTTCTCCCTACACAGCCTGGCACAGTGCCAAGGCAATCATAGGGCTCACCTCGTTTGTCTCTCTCCTCTCAGGGATCATGATGCTGTGCTGGATTCCTGTTTTTGTTTTTGTTCTGTTACCTGCCAGCCACTATTTAAATCATTTTCCCCCAATTTTCCAGTAGTTCTAGTATGAGGGCAAGCCTGCCAACAGCTGCTCAGCCCTGATGCTCACCTGCTGAGTTTTCGCCATCCTCCACACACGCAAGGCCACACTCCAGATCAACTGAATCCGTAATTCTGGGAGGGGGCCCCGGGCCAGCCAGGTGATGCCAGTGCTCAGCCAGGCCAAGAAACGGGGCTTTCTGAGAGCGGGGGAGCATTACAGGCCCACATTTCTCCGTCCCACTGAAACTGCCCAGGGAGACGGTACAGACCCCTCCCCCTCACGTGAGCAGGTCTGGATTCAGTGGGTCTCACAGGGGTTCCTGGCTTTTTTTTTTTTTAAAGATTTATTTATTTATTTGAGAGAGCAAGAATGAGAGAGAGTACATGAGAGGGGGGAGGGTCAGAGGGAGAAGCAGACTCCCTGCCGAGCAGGGAGCCTGATGCGGGACTCGATCCCGGGACTCCAGGATCATGACCTGAGCTGAAGGCAGTTGCTTAACCAACTGAGCCACCCAGGTGCCCGGTTCCTGGCTTTTTAAGAAACATCCCCAGATAATTCAAATCCAGTGTGAGGCTAGAAGTGAAAAACTGACCTGCTTGGGGGGGCGGGGGGGGGAGGGGCGGCGCACTGAAAGATTTCCGTAACAACAAGCCCACCGTGTGGTTTCACACTGCAGTTGGTGTAATCCTGATTTCCGAGTACTCCCTCGCTCAGAAAGGGGCAAGCTGCCCACGGGAAGACAGCCACTTCCCAAGACCACCCAGCAGCCGGTGCCATCCTGCTCTGTGGCTATCCTGGCCTCCTCTTGAGCTCTGACACCTCGTGTGTGCAGGTGCTGACAGAGGGGCTGGGGCCGGGGGCAGGGAGAGGGCTGGTGCCTGGCCTCGGGAAGCCCACACTCGAGGAGGAAAGGAAGGAGAAGGCAGCACAGTGAGCACAGGGCTGTGCAGAAGCACAAAGCGGAGGCCAGCCCCAGCGGTCTGGGAAGTTGCCCCAAAGACAGGGTGTCTCAGCCAGGTTCTCAAGGAGAAGGAGGCTGAGGTGGGCAAAGGAAGTGGGAGCCGCTGGGCAGGCTCTAAGCATAAAGCAAGAGAAATGTGAAACTGAACAGAACGGGAGCGTGGATGGGAGGGCAGGGAGAGCCGGGCAGGCTGGGAACAGGGAGGCAGTCAGGCCAGGCAACGGAGGGCTTTGGGTACCTCTCTGTCCTAAGACAGGACCAAAATCGATAAGCCCTGAGGGTCCAGGCCAGTCTTAGCACCAGCTGCTAAAGATCAGACCCACTTCTATCACGTGCAAGAAGCAGTGCAGGAATCCCAGCAGGATGCGTGTCCCATGCAATGAAACATTCACAAATCATAAATCAAGCTAAGCCCACTGCCTAGTATCTGCTTCCATCCACGTTCCCGTCCCCCTCCTCCCTGGAGCTCACCCTCCCTGGAGCCAACACTCCGAGCCAGCCTGACCCCTGGGAGTCTGGGCAGAGCAGGAAGAGGCTGGGCTGGACCAACAACGCCAGAGCACTGACTGGGCCTGCGTGAAGCCAGCAGACGGACTCCACCTTCCCTGCACACGGCACATCACAATTAGGGGGCTGCGTGTGTCCCCACTCCCTCTAAGATGGCCGCATGCTCCACACCACCCAGCAAGGTCAATCCGTAGCATAATCTCCAACTTGGACTAAACCCAAAACAGCGAATGTGGCTTTCTGTAGGGCGGGCCCATCCTGCTCCTGCTGCCTCCCCCTCCCCCCCCACCTCCTCCCACTCTCCCCATTCCCTGTGGCCCAGCCCCACTCTCTCTGCCCTGAGGTCTGTGCCCCCCTGCTGTGCCCCCACTACTTCCTTGGACCTTCCAGCGTTTCTGCTCTTGAGGGCGCAGCTTTGACGGCAGCGCCCGAGACATCCCCCAGCCTCCCGGAACCCCCGCTCATCACCGGCAGAGCGCCCCGTGTACTCCGCCGCGGCACTTGTCCTGTTCACTTGCGTATCGCCTGCTCTCCCACTAGAAGACTCGCCTCTGGGGTCACGGACCTCACCTGTTCACGATCTTGTCCTCAACACACACTGCGTAGAGCCTGGCACGCCACGGGACTCAGCACGCGCACGCACGGGGCCTGGCACACGGAGGTGCTCGATGAACATCGGAGGAAGAATGGGGGACCTGCAGGCTCCTTCCCGTCTGCACCCCCACACGGAGGCCTCGCCTCCTGTGCTCACCTCCTACGCCGTCTAGTAAGCGCTTAGGCTTCCACGAGGCAGCCCCAGCGGCACCCCCGCTGGGACGTCACCCCGAGGCTGCCCCACTCGGCGCTTCCGTTCAGCACTTGGCCATTCCATAGCTACCTTCATCAGCCGGACAGGCCCACGAGGAACACGTGCTGAATGGCTGGCTGAATGGAACAAGTGTAGATGCTGATACCGAAGGAAAATGATGCTGGAGTTGTATTCAGTCTACTGAGCTCTCGGCAGGTGTCGAACTAACGATAACTGGGAAAGGGTTTCCACCCTTGCAGAAGAACTCGACTTCCTAGGAGTGAGATACACCCCACCTGGAGGGTTGGGTGTAAGGTGCATTCTCCTCGTACCTGCCAGCATGTGTGGGAGCCCATTGGGCTGGTGTGCTTACTGTCCTGCAGCTTGAGCCCAGGGTGCACCCTGCACCCCGAGGCGCGCCCTGCAGCCCATGAACGCCGCGTCCTCTCCTCTACCAGCCAAACTCCTATGCTCTTAGAAGAGAAATGGCAGTGGAATGGCAGTCACTCAGGGAAGACTTTCCTGGGGAAAATTAATTTGTTTTTCTCCGTGTAGTCATTATATTTCAGTTAGCCATTTATTATCTAGTGTGGTTTTTGAGACTCTATGCATCAAAACAGCGTATCTCTCTACAATGACATATTCAAATAATTAATTTTCCCAACTCAATGGATATATTTGGCAGGAATAACAAATTCCCATGCCAATTATACACTAACCTACATGACCCTTTCCTAAAAAAATATAAAGAATGTCATTGTGTTCGCACAATAATGGATTATGTGAAATGGTCGGCTTTTCTTTTTACCTTTTCTTGTTTTACAAAGTGACATTTTCTGATATATACCTAGAATTCTGTGTAACATGAATTGGAGATTTCAATTCTAATGGTAAAAAAGGAGGACAGAAAAACACAGGAGGGACAAGAAAGGTAAAGGCTCACAGAAACAAGGAGGAACAATGGCCCTCATTAAGCCCACCTGGCAGCTGGAATGCAAAGACCACGTTGTACCTGTGTGTTGCCCCGTGATCAGCACAGGGTTGTAACAGAACGGGAGAGCGGATAGATGGGGGGCGGGGGGGGGGGGGGGGGGGGGGGGGGCCGGGGGGGGCCCGAAGGACAAATGAAGGGGGGG